>NC_053049.1:37671836-37974866 GCF_003473485.1 Medicago truncatula
CTAGAGACATGAGTATTTCGGAGACATAAATATAGTCATATTAGTCATATTTGTAGGCATAGATACTTTGCCGTTTTATGCTATTAACATGGATGTTGTGAGTTTGTTCACAGATTCATCCTTTTTGTTTTTAGCGAATTTGGATTTGTATTGTATCGATGTACTCTATCAATTTGAATGAATGAATATCGTTTATTTTTCTAAAAAAAAAAAACAGTTAAAAAAAACGGCTTACTGCCGTTATAAATTGTGGAAGTAATAAAAAAATAGAGGAAAAATATGAGAATGATTGATCATACATATTTTCCTTTTTTTTAGTTTAATTAGGCGATGGAGGGAGAAATTGGTGTAGGAGGATTATTTTAGGGATAACTTTAAAACTTTGGGTTAATTGTAATGAATGAATGAGATTTGGTGTCCAACTCATTTTGACACTATGATTTCATTTGATCCTATCTCATTTTATAATACGAACTCATTTATTCTTATGCAACAATTTCCAACGAATGAACCACTCTTGAGAATACACTTCTTTGTGGTCCTTATTATAAGATTTTTTTTTTTTTTAAAAATTAGGGGTTCATTGGGCCTGAAAAATTTACTTAAATTTTAATGTGGGGTGTGATTGTTAGTAAGAGACTTAGTTTTTTGTTGACCAATTTATAATTTATTGTGATGTTATAAATGTTGTTCAAATCCTTAGTTTTCCATCATCCCAAACTCTTCGGTCGTAATCAAAAGAAACCATCCCACACCTCTTATCCTCTTCAAGCAAAATTTTCACACTTTAATTTATTTTTATTTTTATACATACACATTATTTAGGACCAAAATTGTAGGTTCGCCTTAGGTCACTGAATTCTCAGAAACGTCACTGCTTTGAGTTAATGTGTGATTTTGATATGCTAAAAGTTTGTATTGGATAGAACATCACAAGACAAAACATCACAACACAAGACAGAACAACACATGATAAAATTTTATGGTATTAGACCATTTTTTGTCTTATATAATTTTTCTGTGAACAAAAAACTATTTTAATATTGTAGACAATTTGTACTTGAGACAAAAAGTAATGTTGTGGTTCATTGTAAGATACAAGAATTTTAGTTTTTGTCTTGTGTATTGCATCCAATTTGTCGTGTACATGATTCGAGTTTACAAATCAAACAATATACAACTGAAGCTATCATCTCATATCATTTATTTTTTATCGGATCAAACACATCGAATAACTATAAATAAATGTATTTTATTTGATGTTAAAATTTAGATGTTTAAATACACTTTAAAATTTCATAAAATACATTTTTAAAGAGGAATGATATGTGAACAACTAAATTGTACAACCAACAACTCATTTGCTATTTTTAATAATATTTTGTCTGATTAATTTCTGTGCTTCTCACAAAGTTAAAGGTTGTTGCATTTTATCCAATTTTAGATCTACAAATAAGATAGCTAAACAACTTTTCATGACAAAATGAATTTTATAATAGAATTAAATTGTGTCATGTTATTTTATCAAGTCTCTTACCCTGACTACCAGAGGACCCTTAAATTAACTTCTGATAAGACACCAAATCCTTAAATTAATGTATGAAGACAATTTTATCATTATCTCATCATCATTCGCCGGCTGGTTCAGAAACTAATGAACGGAAACTAGCATGATACTTCCTTCATTCAATTCAAAGTCAACATGCTTCCAACTCTCTCTAACACGTTTTTTTTTTAAGCAAACTTAGAAAATAATACAGACAACAACAAACTCCTCCTCATAAATAATATTCAAGTACATCAAACAAAAAGTCAATGACCTGATCGTGAAATCTTCTCTCATTTCATTTTTCAACTTCTTTTTTTAAGTATAGACGTCAAGTTTTGAAGAAGAGTGGAGTAGTTAATTTGTTTTCTGGCACTGCAAAAAAGAATTGGTACAAGTAATAATTTAATCAGCACAAATAATTTTATTAAAAGTCAATAGGTAATATAATCATTAATTTTTAGCTAAATTGGATATTTGATCCTTTAACTCATTTTTATGTTTTATTTTGGTCTCATAACTACCAATTTTACTATTTTGGTCCCTTGTTTCTACTTTCAACAATCAACTTATTAGTCATTTTGTAGTTTTTTTTACAAAAAAAATAAAAATATTGCTCACGTGGTGTGTGATGTGGTAGTTATAAGATCGAATTGAAACTAAGATTTTTTTTTAAAAGACTAAATTTGTTATTTAAAGTTTATTTTACCTATCTTCATCTTCCTCATCATCACTTTGATTAGGGGGAAGGGAATCATGTTAGTTCTGCTTTTGGTTTGATATGATGTTATTTGGATCATCTGAACGTTCCGGAATAACCTTATGTTTTCTGGCGACGCTCATCACATGCGGGTCGATTTGAATGATTATTTAAAAAGATATTATCCTAACTGATTCAAATATATGCGGTTTAATTTGGTTCAATTTTTGGATATTCAAAATGCAACATATGTAAAAAAAAATTTATTAATACTAATGTTACACATAAAATTCACCAGAACAACTTTACCTAAATCAAAAAGTAATTTTTTTAGAGAAATTTAGGTTTATGGTCTAAGTGTACACGTCATGTTTTTATTTAGTTTATTTTTTTATAACCATATTTTTATTTAGTTATGGTTTTTTTTTTTTTTTGAGCATATTTAGTTATGGTTGACTGTGGCTAAATTTATTATTTGCATATGTTATCAATTTTTTCCCAAAGGTTCAAAGAGGAAGTATTCCCTACAAAAGGTTAAGAAACATTAGTTCGGGAAGAGAATTTTTTTTTTTTCTGACCCACTTTTCGAAAAAAAATTCAAGTATGACCCCCTATGGAAAAAAATTCCCAAAATGACCCACTTTTGGTTTTTTTTTTTTTTTTTTTTTTTTGTCTTTTAGTGGCGTTCCCGCCACCTGAAATGGCGGGACTGGCCGCCGGAGCTGACATCCGTCACGTCAGCCGTCGCGTCAGGCTGGCGCAACTTTTTTTTTTTATTTTTTTTTTCGTTCCCGCCGTTTCATCTGGCGGGACTGATTATTTTATTATTTTTTTTCGTTTTTTCTATTTTTCAATTAAATAATGATGATAAATAATAATAATAATAATAATAAATAATAATAATAATGATAAATAATAATAATGATAAATATTTAATAAAAAAACTACTTTCTCCGCGGAAACCAATTACGCCAATGTAAACTATGACCTCCCGTAGCACATAATTTATCTTTTTTGTTCCGTACGGGTCGTTGGTGTTGCTCTTCCGCTTCGTCTTCCTCTTCCACATCCTCGTCAAGAATTTCAGCATCATCGTTAGTTTCCATAGCGACTTCATTTTGCATTTGTGAAGCTGAATTGGTCCAGATTTCATTAACGAAGTTATCGTCATTAAACCCTGCTGCCAGATTTTCTATGGGATTTGTTTGTGAATTTGGCCATTGAGGTGCATAGCTTGTTTGGGGATAGTTGACAAAGTGTGGAGGGGTTGGTAGGTTGAACGAGGAGTATTGTGATTGGTCTGGATAACCGGTTTGTGTGGTGTATTGAGTTGGATTGTAGTCATCAAATGAATAGTTTGATGTTCGAGAGCTTTCTCCATGATGACTTTGTTGAGAATAGCTTGGATATGGGATTGGGGTGTTATGTAAGATTTGGTTTGTGGGTTGTGGCGGTGATTGGTAAGTTTGGTTGTAGTTGTAGTTGGTGGATGGGTTAAAGGTTTGGTCAAAGTTAGTGGGTGGAGGTGTATTTGACCACATATTTTCATCTGGCACCGTATAAGCTTGTGGGACTGCAGGATAGTCACGCGGCAATCCTGGTAAAATTGATGCACATGCTTGCCTTGGGTTTGACAATAATACTTCTCTAGAAAGCCACAGATAATCTCCGAAAAATTCCCAATACCATGCAAAATATTGACGATTTGGATAAACCTCATGGTTATACCGAACGCTGTGAAGTGCTAATTGATGACGTTGGTTCCAGTTTTGGACTTGACGATGATGCTTATCTCCCCACGAGCCTTTAATTCTATCTTTTGACAAATTAATTTTGTGGAAATCTTTCAAATTTTCTGGTAAGGAAGGTGGGTGTTGCGGTAAGCCAAATTGAAGCCTTACTCTGTCTGTCTGATGTCTCTCGACAATCTGAAAACAGATGAGATATGTGTTTGCAGACCATATCTGGCTTTCTTCTTCGTTGCTGTAATTGAAGTTGACATAAGGCCTCCAGGAGAACTGTTTAAAAAGAATGAATATTAGTCTTCAATTGTTGACTAAAAAGCAAAGACTAACAGAAAGTGTAATACCTGATCATATGTCATGGTGTCGATTTTTAAACGAGTACATACGAGATTATGGCGAGGATTTTCCACGAATTTATTACCATGTTCTAGCCATCTAGTTAATTTTGAAAATGTTATAATTAGTAAAGTCTGGATAAATTTATGTAAAAATTAATAAAAAAATAACATTTATTTTACTTACATATTTGCCAACGGAAGTTGTGCATGAGCTTGTGGGGGTATCCTTGGCACGGGAGCTAAGCATGACATTCTTGACCACGCCCATGCTTGCAAGAGAATTGTGCACCCAGGCATTTCGGTATTGCCATATATTGCACCGTCACACAAGGATCTATATAGCGTGGCCAAACAAGCTGAACCCCAACTATACTGTCCAACCTCCTCAGGTGATTTATCCAACAATTGCAAAAACGACAAATGTACAAGATTACCACTATTATTAGGCATTATTCGAGAGCCTATCAAGTATAAGACATAGGCTCTAAACAAATGTAGAGTTGTGGGGGGACCTGTCATACCAACACCGTTGATATATTCTTGAAGCCATGATAATCTTATACTCTTCCCGTCATGGCGAGAGTTTAATGGCTTACTTCCTAATATAGGTTCAACAATGTCCCACCCAACTTCTGTTTTACATTGGCGTAATTGGTTTCCGCGGAGAAAGTAGTTTTTTTATTAAATATTTATCATTATTATTTATCATCATTATTTAATTGAAAAATAGAAAAAACAAAAAAAATAATAAAATAATCAGTCCCGCCAGATGAAACGGCGGGAACGAAAAAAAAAATTAAAAAAAAAAGCAGCGCCAGCCTGACGCGACGGCTGTCAGCTCCGGCGGCCAGTCCCGCCATTTCAGGTGGCGGGAACGCCACTAAAAGACAAAAAAAAAAAAAAAAAAAAACCAAAAGTGGGTCATTTTGGGAATTTTTTTTCCAAAGGGGGTCATACTTGAATTTTTTTTCGAAAAGTGGGTCAGAAAAAAAAAAATTTCTCGGGAAGAATATTTTGACGGCGATGAGATGATATGGGTGTTTTATCGATGGAGAATCATGACGATGCTTAGGTGATGTGTTGACCAAAGATGGTCGCATTGAGAAAGATTTTTGAAGAGGTAGAGGAGAGGTGTTTTCAAAGAGGACAACTAAGAGATCACTGGTGGAGCTTCGATGATGATGACTATTGTGGGGATAGGTCACGTTTGAGTTCATCATGGATTATTAAGTTTTGTATATTGAGTCTAACTAATATATATAAAATTAGTTTGTAAAGTGAGGTCTTTATACATTCATGTTAAACTTTATATTTATTCTACGTGAGATTGTAGTTTTTCTCCGTACAGATTGATACTTCCATAGGAACTAAAAAAAACACTTCAATTAGATGATGCATGCAACTAAAAATTATTGAGTAAATAGTCAATTATCCTCCGAAATTGCAGCTTTCGTCAAAAACCCTCATGAATTTTGCAAAACTTCAAAAACCCCCTCGAAATTGTCAAACGTCAGTCAAATACCCCCCTCCGTTAATTTCCTCCATCCAACATGCTGACATGGCTGTTAACTGCCACATGATCAAAAAAGTCATGACATGTCACGGGGGTAATTGACTATATTTTTAATTTTTTTTTATAAAAAAATATGACTTTTTTTTCTTTTCAAAATTAACATTTGTGTCACCCACTCACCTTGCAAATATCCCGTGAAATTTAACATTTACGTGCATATACCCCCTCAAATTTAAAATTTATGTATCAAATACCTCCTCAAATTTACTCCACCTGTTTTTAAGTGTAACCATATTGTTGTTTCATATTGAGGAATCATTATATTAACCTTTTACAATAAAAACTACACTGATCTTTCATATTAGTTAGTTTAATTGCTCATATGGATAATCTCATATTTATAAAGGTTTATTTTATATTGTGAGAGTAAATCAAGTACAATGCTACTGTGACTGTATTTCGCAGCTTATGTCATGCCAATGTGAAATTCTGATTTGTTGCTGATATCATACAGGCATGCATAATTTATTCTAAGTTTTATTATACCTTCATAATCAGAATTAGTTATGACATTGTACTTTATGAAGCAAACATAATTATAAACATAGATTCATGCCTAGGCAAACATAATAAAGGTTGTGTCAATCTAAACATTTAGATATTAATGCATTGTCTCCAAGAATGTTTATCTTTTTTATGAAACTGAAGATATTATCGTCGTAAACTATGTTTTTTAAATTTTCATAAGTTGTTCAAGACAAAAATTTATTCAATTCAATTGCTATCTTTTTCATATGGGTTTGTTCATCACAATTTGTGACTTCTAATGTATATGCATTAAGAAATACTTAAGTTTTATACTTGCAATCTCCCACTGATAGTGTTCATAAACACAACCTAAATTCAAAATTAAATTAGATTTTGATGTATACAAGCTATATATGTTTCTTAATTTAAAAATATGGTTTTTTAACGTTACAGTAATTAGAGTAAGAAAATTTAATCATGTAGTTCAAACTTTAGGAAATGGCAACTTTGGTCTTTGCAAGCTATTTGTATTTGTAATCTTTTAGGTGAGTATCAAATATATAGTCACTTTAGAAAGCCATTTCATAGAATATTGACCAAGTGTTTTGTCATAAGTCTTAAAAAAAAATAGTTGGACTTGCACGTATTGTCATTTTTTTTGTACAAAGTATTTTTGTCATGTTAATTTTCCTTTGTAGTTAATTAGCATGCCTTAATTTTTTAGGGGTATATCCACGCAAATGTTAAATTTCAGGGGGGTATTTGTAAGGTGAATGTGTGGCACAAATGTTAAATTTGAAAGAAAAAAAAATCAGATTTTTTTTAAAAATAAATTAAAACTATAGTCAATTACCCCCTGTGACGTGACATGACTTTTTTGATCATGTGGCAGTGCCACGTGGCAGTTAACAACCATGTCAGCATGTTGGATGAAGGAAATTAACGAAGGGGGTTTTTGATTGACGTTTGACAATTTCAAGGGGGTTTTTGAAGTTTTGCAAATTCAGGGTGATTTTTGCCGAAAGCTACAATTTCAGAGGGGATAATTGACTATTTACTCAAAATTATTACAATGCCATAAGTTTACATTGAGAGCCTTCGACTCGAGTTCATTGATGAAAATAAATTTAAATAAAATCGTTATCACTAATATAATATTTTATTTTATGGTTAACATAAATTTTCGTAAAACATTATATCAAATTAAAATTGAAAATTTAATTATTAAAGTTACATTTTTTTAAGAAAATTATTAAAGTTACTTAAATAGTAAATTTAGCCACAATTATGTTTTCTTCATAATCAAGTTGAATGTATTATGTACTGAAAGTTACATATGAGTGGACAACAAGGGTCAACAAGCTGTGCCACTACGTTTTTTTTTAAGGAAAAACCAATCGTTGAAATTCAAACCCATATGATTTTCTACTTTCAAATTCAGATTATTCCACCCAAAAGCTACACTTCCGGAATTGAGGTAAAATTGAAAAAAAGTCATGGAATTTTTTTATAAAATAGGCGGTGCTAAAAGCAGCACCCTTTGCACCTAAAAGACCTAGTCCATAGTGATCCTGGTAAGCAGCATTGAAATAAAATCAGGTTTTTTTTTTTAACACATCGTAGAAGAAGAAAAAAAAAAAAAAAAAGCTTCCTAACATCTCTGAGGGGAAAAAAAATCAGAGAGGTTTTTTTACATCTGAGTATGACCTATTTATCAAATTTTGTATTTTAAACTTATTGATTTAATCTGTATATGTGTTCTCAAAAAAAGAATTTATATACATTTTTATAAGCCTTTGAACTTGTCATATATCAAATTCTGAATAATGTAACAAAAAAAAAAAAATCTAATTCTTTTGGTTAAAAAAAGATCTAATTCTGAATAGACATATTTTTTAATATTAAATGTTACCGTAGGCTATAAATATATATGCTTCTGAGATGACATAAAACTTAGTCTTTTCATTCATATATACTTTAAAAAATTTACTTAATTTCTCTAATAATAAGTTTGTTCTCATCTGGTAAACAGTGTAGCTCAGATGGTAAAAAAATGATAAAAAACATATAATATGTGGAGCGAGAGTTCGAACATGTAATATCATTTTTACTGCATTTAACATGTGTGAGTTATATTGCTAGGTTCTTGAAACGTTCCATGGATGGCATGCCTTATTCGCATAACACCCTATGTGTGATTATGTTTTAGTTCTTCAATACCCATTTAACACCCTATTTTTCATGCATTTCTCTTTCAATCACATTACCAACATATGTTACATATCACCTCTATTTGATCGATCACTCTCTTGATCTCTCTCTCATGTGTATGGTGTTCAAAGGTAACTTTCCATCTTTAATTTTTGTGTTCTTATATACACCGTCATTCCTTCCGTTTTAATGCAATGGTTTACATAGATTCATAGTCACATGTGCATCTTCAACCACATGGTCCACATCTCTGCATTCTCATTTTCATGTCCTTGGGCACCTACGCTACGCCCTTTCAAACCTTCAAGAGTCTTAGCCAATATTGTGGTCCAGTGGAACATGGACAAGAATCTAGAACTACTAGGACTTTATTTGGTAGCATAACTAACATTTTATAAGCAAAGATCTTGCTAAGCTTTCAATTAAACGTACGGTCTTTCAGAGGTAAGGTATGAGACTACTATAACTTGGACATGTGTGTGATAGCATAATCTTAATTGAAGGTTTTTTGCTAGAACATTGGAAATAATGAATGAACTCAAACCAAACAAAATAGATCCACTTTGAACCACACCTCATGGTTCTTATATATCAAATTCCAGAGATACATCATTTATTTAGACATAAAACATCTACCCTATTTTGCTAAACTTAATAGGACAACAATGATGGGGAAAATACAAATTAGAAGAAAACATTAATAAGGTGAAATTACAATAAAAAGGTAAAATCGCCATTGGAAATACACATCTCACTATACATACAATGCATTCTTGTCTAGTAATCAATAATTTAATGTCCGAATAAAATGATACCAAAGACAAATAATCTTAAGATAAATGATACAAGCACTTGGCAAAACCTTCATAAAGTCATAAACCCCTCATAGAAAATAATAATAATAAACGAGTGATTGAGAAATTTTAGATGAGTGTAAAACAATGAATGAACCACTTCTTACAACCACCAACTCATTATTTTCTCAAGGGTTTATCTATGTTTTTTTTTTTTTATGAACCTATTGATCATTTTATGACTGTCCATGAAGGGATTTGAACTCGGTACTGAAGTTACATAGTCAAGCTCTTACCACTTGATCGAACCGACACCTCATAAAAATGGTTTACCCCTGTTTGCATCATCTCTCAAATCTTATAGCTTCAGTGTAAGATCAGGAGATGCAGATGCTTGAGGTGGAGGAGGTGCCATTGGAACAAAACTAGAATTTGAAGTTTGAGGATATCCTATATTAACAACTCCTCCTTGATCCACCTGTCTAAAACTTCCGGGCCAAAAGCTACCTACATCATCATCTTCAACGTAAACTAGCGATCCAAAATGGTTTCTATCAAATTTCGCAGCAGCTCTCATATCTGGAGCTCTCATTGATGATGATGGTTGCATATGTCTTTGATGCATTGCAGAATGAGCTTCAACACCGAGGGACCGAAAAGGCGAACCATGAAGAGGTAGAGAAGCAAGGCTTGTATACCTTTCGGTGAACATTCCCATTCGCATTGCACGTTTAGCCATCGTCCTCTCCCTTTTGTGAGCGTTCTGATGACCACCTAATGCTTGCGAGCTATAGAACTTCCTCTTGCAGTAATTACAAGAGAATATCCTTGGAGTTACCGATGGCGAAGCATGAACTTCAGCAGCTCCTACTTCGCTACTAGCATCACTTGAACCCATTAACTCGGCTTCACTCGAACTGAAATTGAGTGTCAAGTCAAGGGTCATAGGATCTAGATCTTGGGGTGCTTCTGACTGATTTTCAGGTTCCAAGTTCAAGTTTGGAGTCATCATTTTTATGAACCTTATATGAGCTATAACTTCTTTTCCAGAAGGCAAGTTGGATAGATCAAATGTGGCAAATTGATTAGCTTATCATGATACTGTCACCTACATTATGATGAAAAACATTATATGATATGTAAAGGTTGCTCAATGTCAACAACATCTTTAACTAAAAAGATTTTTATGGAAAAAAGAACTTTTGATCTAAAATTCATTTTGTTTGCCCAAAAGAGGAAATGGCCTTCAAACTATCACATCAGTAGTAAACTATCTTGCCAAAGAAGGAATTAGAAACTTAAATATGTAACAATTTAGATTTGGTCCTTAAAAGAACCCAAATGTTTAATTAATAGATCCACAACAAAGGAATTAGAAAAGTAAGCAAACTGAAAGGGGGGGCTGAGAGGCTTCACACATTTAATCTGATTTCATATTCTTATTGCTAAATTAATTGCTTGTTTGGTTTCATTAAATTATGCAAAAGAGAATATTGGCACTGTGTGTTGTCTGTTTTGCAAATATAACACTATTCAAACTTTTACAGTCTTGCATCCTTTATTTGCTGGGGAAGCCAAATTATATTTTTTATTAGAGTTAAATATATTTTAATCCCTATAAAATTTTAATTTTTTGTAGAGCAAAATTCAAGATAATTGTAGAAAGTAATCACATATTTAACCCTTAATTAACACTTCTATACTTGCATCGATTGATATGATAAGTAACCAGTAACCACTCAAGACTACTCCTAACTATATAAGCAAATAAATAATCAATCAATTATGGAAGATTGGAAACACTCAAACTCTATAAGATAATCAATTATGGTTGGATTGGTTATTGGACAAAGGAAGAAAAAAAATGTTATTAACATCAAATTAGCCTCCCTTTGACACTCACAGCTTAGATCTAAATTTCAATACTCAAATTTAGGAAGCTTAATTACCTTCTCTTTTGTTAGGAAACTTATGTTAATATATTAATATTCTTGCAAGTTAAAAAATATTGTCCAAAAGAATAATTCTTGCAAGTTAAAGTAAAGCTTCAAGGAACTGCAAAGCACAATAAAGATTAAAAAAGAAGAGGAATACACCAATTAAAGAAGAAAAAGAATAGGTGAAGAAAAAAAAAGATAACCAAAAAGAGTAAAGCAGAGTGGTGAAGGAGAAGAAATGCATGGAAGAAAGTGTAAAAGAAGCAAATGTTTAGGTGATGAGATGATTGAAAAGATGTACTTACATAAGCAGCTAGCATAGTACGAAAGAAACTAATATATGCAGCAAAACCAAGTAGTGACTGGGAAGAGTATCAGACAGAAGCAAAAACAGACGGTGGGAAGCTTTTTCTTCTAGTTTCTAGGATAAAGGAGGAGAATGAGTGAGTTGATACTTAAAAAGGAGATGATAAGATTACAGAAAAAGAAAGACTTATGGGAAAGCAGAAGAGAGATGGTATTGGTAGGGTTGTCAGATAACATAATTACATAACACAACACTACAAGACATATAGTAGAGATGAAGAGGTCAGTTGTTTTTTGTTTTAGTTTGACATTGATGGGGAGTGTGGGAAGTGTGGGGAGTGTTAGGAGCAATAATGAGTTAATGGTTCATAATCACTAAGAGACCGAAACATTACGATCTTCATTCAAAATTTTAAGACATTAAATTGGTCTATGCGCTAGACGCAAACACTAGTTTGCCAGGCGTATGGTTGTTGAGTGTTTAGGAGAGTGTTTGCTTCTGCCTACTATGTGAGGTGCTGAGACCAGTACGGTATGAGCCGTACTAGTGCTGACTCATGTGCTAGGCACACGAGGAAGTGTGATTGGCACACAATTTAGTACATGGGTTCGAATTTTCAGCTTTTGGAGTCTAAAATGCTAAGACTGGTTCTTTTTCGTGTAATCTCATAGAAGCAAAAGAGGAGACTCTTAAGAAATGTATAGGCTAAGGGTTGGTACCTTTTAATGAAATTCGAGGTTTGGGAAACAAATGAGATTGTGAGAGATTTGTGTGCAATTTGAGTGAATCTTGAGAGATTAAAAGAGAAGATATTTGCGACATAAAAAACTATAGGTTGGTGTCTTTTGGAAGTAGATCGACTCTATAGTTAGAAAACACTTTGTAAACACCTTGACACACTGAAAATCATTGAGTGATTGTAAAATGGTAGATGGGAAAAATTTAAGGGATGCTCTTAAAGAGCATTGAAAGCTAAATTTTGTAGTCATTTTTAGTGGAAAATGATAAAAATTAAGTTTGCTCTTAAAAAACTTATTAAAACTAATTTTTTATCATTCTTTGTATCTGTTCATATTGACTCTTTGATATGTTAATGAAGAATGATCAATACATATTTATTTCATATGCATATAAGTTGAAGTTTTGTTATACAAATTTTGACCAAGATTTTTTTTATTTTTTAAGAAGTTAAAATGAAATATATTAACCAAAACTTAGTCTCTCAAGCACAAGGTGTGCCAGAGAAGAACTAAGGTAGAAGAAATGTTTGTTACATCAGGTTAACAATGAAAAAAAAGCGATATAGTCATGATTCAAACACACTTAAAATACAGAAGCTAAAATAAATTAAGTGATAACTCCCAAACATAAAAGAGGATTAAGCCACCACATATAATAATTAAAATCAAAATTAGGATAATTTGCCTTCAACCATCAGAAGGATTGGAGCTTAACTTTATCTATGTTGAATGATTGAATTCTCCTTTTGTTGAAAAATTCTAGCATTCTTATCACACCAAATAATTCAAACAAAAAAGCCAAATTAAGTAAAAAACAAAACACTATTTTTTGAGAAGCCGCCTAACAATCGAAAATGAAGCAAGTGATACTTTACTACGAACAAATTATAACATACCAAATTTATCTAAAATAGTCACAAGTCAAAAGATAATCATATTCATCTTGACCAAGAAAATACTTAACTAAATCATATTCTAAATTTCAAATTTTTTGAATTGTATCGCACCCTTATTTATACTACTTATCCGTTTCATAGGCCACTTGGTGATGATAATAATGTAAGAAAGGTAGTTTTTTTTTTTTTTTTAACGGAAAGTGTAAGAACGGTAGTTAATTATGAGTTTAGATGAGTGTCTGTATCTTTGTCTGTGGGATGGTTGTTATTATGGAAAAAAAGGACGGACGAAAAACAGAGACTGCGAGAAAAAGCAGTCCCCACTTCTTCTCTGTCAACAGCACCAACAATAAAAGATGCAACATGCTCCTGCTCAATTACAAATGTGACAAAATTGTATATAAATATGTAAAAGTCACTATGGTTAATAATTTCACACAATTTTTGTTTTAATTTTAATTTTTTTTTTGTCAAGTAGTCTAGTGGCTAAAACTCACACAATTAAATTGTGGAGAAGTGGAATGTCTGGGGTTCGAACCCCAGCACCTGCATATAATATACAATATCCCTACCAACTGAGCTAAGCTTACGGGGATGTTTTAAACTTTTATTAGAAGCAAAAAAGATGTGCAAAATTCTATAAATAATTTAAAAAAAGGTCATGTTAACTTATGCTCAAGTTAAAAACTATAAAAGGAAATGAAAATAAATTTTGTATTGAAAATATAAATTATTAACTTTTAGAACATTAAATATACAAGTTCCAAGAAAATATTTCCATCTTTATTTTTTTAACTTGTGTCTTAAGGACACAGATTATTCTTTCGGTTTAGAAAACTTATAATAAGACAATAGGGTGGTATCCAACCACAACTTTCACACTTCAAATCTCATTAGACATTTATCTTTAATTCACTGTTACTCCCTCCGGTCCTTTTTATAAGAAAAGAAATAAAAAACATCAAAACCAAGACTATCATTACTGGTTGTAATTTTTTAAATGTTTTTACAAATATACCCTCATAAAAATTTGTGAGATATTAAATATACTCTCTAATATTAAAAAGACAAACATTAAATGAGGGTTAGAAAAATCTTTTAAACAATAAATGTATTTTAAAGTTTTGACTTTTTCTTATATATAGGATCAAAGGTTTTTTTGAAAATTTTCTTATAAAAAGGACCGGAAGGAGAATAATAAATACACGAGTTAGCTATTGAGGTTTGGAACCATACAATTCAATTCAATATTTCTGCAGATAAACACAGCTCATTCTATTGGTTAGTTGAGTCAAATTTCATCAACTTTTAATTATTGAAAGTGGACAATAATCAGTAAAGTTGATTGCAACCCTTTTAATTTGTTTCTCATCTAAACTTGATATCCCGTTCATCAACAATCAACAATACTGTACCACAACGGTGTTGTTAGGATCCAGGGTTAGGAGGTTCAAAATTTTAAACTTTAATTTATAATAAATATAATAATATATATTCAAAAAATTACATTGTATTCAATTTATAATGTACTCAAAAAACTGCATCCATTCTTTACAAATGTCCCCTACGCGGTGCCATCTTCTGAAATCGTTGAATAACCAACTCATCATCAATTTTGTCCGCCACATCTCTCTCAATATAAGCCACAAGACAATCATTCATCAAATCATCTCCCATTCGATTACACAATCTAGACTTCACAATCTTCATAGCAGAAAAGGCTCGTTCAACGATTGATGTGGCAACGGGAAAAATCATTGCTAACTTCAAAAGTCCATAGACTAAAGGATAATCAATATGTTTTTTGAGTGCAACCATTTTTTTTTTGAAAGATCACTTATTCCTTTCAAAGATGCAAATTCAACAATCTTACACATATCAAAGATGTAAGTCTCAAGTTGACTATCAACAGGTTCAAAGTGCAAAAAAACATAGGGATATATGTAAAAAAATTAAAATTTGAGGGTTGGCAAGTGCATCCCCTGAGAACTATGTGCACCCGCTACTGTTGTACCAATAAAAGCCACTAAATAGAATACTCCCTCCATTCCATAATACATGACACAACTGACCTTATTACGTATGTCAATCCATAATTTTGAGCTTAAATATCTTGAATAATATATTAGAAAAAATTATGAAAAATTTGATATTTTGAAAATACTTATCGAGACAAATCTAACGACATCTTATATGATATTATTTATCTTTTGTATATTAGAAGAAAAAGATGGTGAAAGTAAGTTAGGTCAAAATTACATATTTTCAAATGGATCATCTATTGTGGAACGGAGGAGTCCGAATATGCTCCATTTACATCTTGCTCCATGTAGCCCATTTAGGGTCTTGGATGAGAGACATCTGGCAAAAAAATATTCAAGGGCTGAGATTTAAAAATAAATAAAACATGTATTTTTTTAATTAAAAAAGATTAATAGTCATAAACGTTCCCTCATTTCAGCTTCCCCCATAAGACTCTTCTTCTCCCTCCCTTATCATCGTCTCCTTCCCTATTTTGTTTGATTGTTTTTCCAACAAAAGAAAAGAAACTTAACTTAAAAAAAAAAAAAAACATAAATCAATTGTTTCAATTCGGAACATGGAAAATTTTGTTTTATTTATTTTTAAATCTCAGTCCTTGAATATTTTTTACGACATGCCTCTCATCCAAGACCCTAAATGAATTAGATAGAGCAAGATGTAAATGGAGCATACTCGAACTTAGGACGGAGGGAATAAATAATAAGTAACTAATTTGTATATTCTGTATTATTTTACTTCCCTTTTCTTTAATAAGATTTTATTTATATAACACCAAAGCAACACAAACAACTATATAATACTGCTCTTGTAAAAAAAAAAAAAAAAAACTATATAATACTGCTATGCGTCGATATTTTTGTTGTAAAAAAAACGGTAGATTTGTTTTCTCTGTAAAATTAAAAAAAAGTGGTCCCATTCTATTCAATATTTGACCTTTTTTTTTGGTCAAAATTTGACCTTTTTTTTCCCCTAGGTGATATTATATATAAATTTTCTATGATTACGAGTATATAGAGGATATTTATATTTACCATTTATTGACCCATCCATCTTTATCACACTTATATGGATTCCCATAACTTTCCCATCTTTTTCCCACTTGTGTGCATTGCATATAGCTCTCCACATATCTTTCTGTTTCTTTTCCCTTTTTTGTTGTGGCATGGCATCAATAGAGCTGCGCACTACTTAAACTAGTGCTTTTATTTGTTTATTAAACAATTGTACATTGAAGTGAGACAGATACCATATTCAAGTTGAGCCAACAGATTTTCCTCCAATAATCGTGACTCGAACATACAAGTGAATGATTTTACAAAATTTAAAGATAAATAATTAATTTCAGAATTCAGTAGTACGAGTATATGGTGGGATTTAGCCCATGCCTATATATATCATGAGGCGTGTTTAAATCTCCACCATGTAAGAATAATAAATTTAATAAATACATTTTTATTTTAGGGAAAAATTTAATAAATACATGTTGACACATGTGAAATGATGTAAATATGTATGAAATGATGCAAGTGAATCTCTCTCTCTCTCTCTATTGGTAACTTGATGGAAGTTACTGATTAGTGTTTAAATGGTTTTGCCATTTACATAAGATCTATAAATTTGTCAACACTCAACAAGAACTAATCTTGAGAAAAAAACAAACCAGAAATAGATAGGTCGAGAGGATTGTTGCTTCTACTATCATCATGGATGAATATATGTTATTTAACAAGTAAATAGGCAAAAACCTCCATGAAATTGGAAGTTTCGTCAAAAACTCCCTTGATTTTTACGAAACTTTAAAAACTTCCTGAAATTGTTAAAATTTAGTTAATTACCCCCCTCCGTTTATTTGGGCTGTTAAACCATGTGACATGGCAGTTATATGTACATGTGGCATCTCCATGTGGGCTAAACCGCATGTCACGTCAGAGGAGGTAAATGACTATTTTTTTTTTTTGTTTTCTTCATCTTCTTCCTTCCACATCTCCATCTTCTTCAACATCACCTTCATCAATATTCATAAAAAAAAATCCAGAATTTTTTTTAGGAAACATCAACCATCAACACCACCACCATCTCAATGCATTCTACCAACAATTCTAATTTCTCATACATAGGACAAACCCTTAAAATTTGCATCATCAATCAAAATGATTAGAACACAATAATAAACCAAATCATTTTTGCTTGTTCTTCCCGATGAATTGGTTAAGCATGCTGTTTCTGAGGGTACCAAAGCTGTGACCAAATTCACAAGCTCTTAGATTTGGGTTCTTGTTTATTATAGGTTGTTGATGGATCATTGTGTCTCTATTGAACTGATTGGATCTTGTTGATCCTTTTTGTTAATGAAAACGGTGGAATTAATAATCCTTTTTGTATAATATAATTGTGCTAGTTTATGTTTTTATCTGTTTGGACCAGAGTAACCAAGATTCAACCTCTTTGTACTATTTGAAATTGCTGCCTTTTTTCATTCTTTAAAGATATGAAATGTATGTTTGCGTTGGTGTTTCCTCCATATCAGTGTTCGTCAATCCGGGTTTTTTTTTATATGAATTCGAGAAGCTTCTAAGCGTAACTTCACTTTTGCTTTTGTTGAAGAAAATGGTCATAATATTGGATTTCAGAAGTATTTGTTTGGTATAACTTGGCAAGTTTGTGTTTTATAGATTGAACTAGAGTAATAAATATTTGACAACTTTTCTCCCTTTAATACTGTTGGGTTTTGTAGCATGCACATTGAGATGATGGTGGTGGTGTTGATGGTTGTTGTTTCCTTAAAAAAAAAAAATTGGATTTTTTTATGAATATTGATGAAGGTGATGTTGAAGAAGATAAAGATGTGGTACGAAGAAGATGAAGAAAGCAAAAACAGGGTGATGTGGCATACAATTTAGCCCACATGGAGATGCCACATGTACATATAACTGCCATGTCACAGGGTTTAACAGTCCAAACAAACCCTTGTTAAAAAAAAAACAGTCCAAACAAATCGAGGGGGTAATTGACTAACGTTTGACAATTTCAGGGGGGGTTTTGAAGTTTTTTAAAAATAAGAGGGATTTTTTACGAAACTTCCAATTTCAGGAGTTTTTTTTTTTGCCTATTTGCTCGTTATTTAACATATTTATTATATAAAAGTAAAAGATTCAAATATAAAAAAATTATGATAGTTTTATTGAATGTGAACATAATGTGATAACTACCTAAATTTTATTGAGAATGTAGGAGAGCTCCATGGAAACACCTCTATCGTTTGTCGCTTGCACCATTGACCCCCGCATGAACCCCTCTCGCGGTGAACCATATTGATCACTGCCTAGCTCGAATTCAAGATCAAGAATGTTGGTTCAATTATGTTTCAAGATTCTAGCCCTCATTCAAGTTGCAATTCAATTTTTGTTCATTTTTTTTATTATAGTTTCGACCCAATCTCTGTTTTCATCTTCGATCCATTTTTTTTTTTCTCGAATTAGGGTTATTCACATGGAGATTTAGGTTCATCTCTTCCTCCATCTTGTGTGTTTGTAGGTTAAGGGGTTGGTCTATGAAAGGTGGATTCTTTGATTTGCTCATGCATGTTACGCGGAATGGCACCTCCATCGCCGATGGGTTAGCCTAAAAAAAGTATGTTCTTGCAAACTCTATCAAATTCGAGTGACATTCAGGTAATATATTCTTTATCATTCAAGTCAATTCTGGTGACTCGTAGGACAAAGTATGTGATGTCATCATTGATAATGAGAGATGCAAAAATGTTGTGTCAAGCTATATAATAGAAAAACTATATTTTCCAACAAAGGAACACTCATGTCTATACAAGTTGCAATGGCTTAAAGAGGATAATGAGGGAAAAGTATCTTACCGCTTCCTTGTATCATTTTCCATTGGCAAATAGTACAAAGACCAAGTATGGTCAATGTTATTCTTATGGATGCTTTTCACCTTCTTCTTGGGAGACCTTGACACTGATTGTCATGCCTTCTATATGATTGTCATGCCAACACTTACACTTTGGAACACTTACACTTTGGAAAAGATGGAGTTAAAATCACCACCCAATGAATTGAATGAAAGAAAAAGGAATTCAATTCACTAGTATTTTTTAGTCACAAAGGAACCATTCAAGGTGACAACAAACATGTACTCCATCCGTATTGAAATATAAGCAAAAAAAACTCATTTTATTTATTCTAAAATATAAGCAAAAAAGACAAACTTTTATTCTATTTAATCTTGTTTTTAAAAAAATCATCTTTTCCAATAAAAACTTTTTCTTATTCTCATGAAATTAAATGCAAATTATATTTAATTTTCTCTCTCTTTTATTTTTTTCCATAATCAATTGCCAATGAAAATTGTTTTTACATCTTCCCATGAAACTTATTCTAAAGAAAACACAAAAAACTATGCTACAAATTTTTATGTTTTAGTTTTTTTAATAAGTGTGATTTTTGTTTTTTTTTTATAATTTAAGACGGAGGGAGTAGTCAGTTTGATTTCTAATCCATCTCGGGAATTCGCTAGAATCAATTTGTCTTTGGACTGCAATTGACTTAGCAACATAATGATTCTATTAATGGTAGTCAATGATAGGTTTTAAAAAAATGACTCATATCACCCCAAGTGAAAAGATTAATGATTGTATCAAAGAACAAAGTCTGAATTAGGGATGAGTTTTTTTAACCCAAGGAGAATATTGAAAAATAATAAAAGGATGATAGAGAATGTTATTGAAATTTCAAGAAACATAATATTATAACAATTTTTTTATCATGTGCAAATTTCTAGCCATATGAACTAGAACACTCATAACACTATCTAGATTTTTCTTATAATAATCATTTAATTTCATTAAATGTATCTAGAACTTTCTATATTTGTCATACTTATGCACACAAGATGAAAATTGAGAATATTATTCTCACTTGAATGCTATAATATTTTTTTTGGGCCACCATGCTATAATAAATGTAAACATATTAATTAATTTATTTTTTATTGATTTGTTCAAAAAAATAAATGTAAACATTTAATTAATTTTTTTTTTTTTTTTTTTGTAAATTACACTCAATTTTGTCATATATATTTTCAGTTAAACAGTACTTTACCAAAACAATATAGGAGGATCTCGTTCCACTTCATTTAAACAATAAGTTTGTATGGTATGCAATAGGGATGTTCAAAACCGAACCAACTCAATAGAAAAACTGCAAACAAAACCAATTCAAATCGAAACCGCAAAAAAAAACGCGCTTGATTCGGATGACTTTTGCACTGAACCGCGCGGTTCGGTTTGCAGTTTGCATCTCAGAAATTTAACCAAACCAAACCGCAAGAATAACTTTTATTGGTTCTTAAATGTTATTTTGGTAGTGATGTTATTTTGGATAGATAACCTTTATTGGTATTCTAATGTTATTTTGGAATTTTAAGTTCTTTTTTTGGATATTTAAAATTGCTTGGTACTAAAATGTTATGCTATAAAGATATCTAAAATTGTTTGGTACTAAAATGTTATATTTGGATGATGAAGTTACCCATATAACTTTGGTGGTATGTTCTGCCACTTTATGACACATGTAATACATAACTATATTAACGCGTAACAATATATTGTTGGTATTGAAAATAAAATTTTAGGATCTATGCAATTCATGTTAATTGTATAGTCATATTTTACCATGTAAACAACAAATGCTTCGCTGCTTATTGAAAGCGAATGCAAGGAAGAACAAACACACTTTAGGAAGTCCTACAAACTCACATATACATATGGGATATGTCCACACTATTCCAAAAGAAAAAGCTACTGTTTAGGAGAAGACGACAACAATAACAACGACGACAATAATAATAATAATAATAGTAGTAGTAGTAGTAGGGTATTTTAAAAAGAAATAATAACATGGTTATTGTCATGTGGCATTTAATATATTCATTATTTTTTTGTTTTTCACAGATTAATGACTGTTGGCTGCTCCACATACAATCCAAATGCATGCGTACGAAAGATATGTTGTTTGTTGTTGTCGTCAATAGAAAAAGTGGAAGTAGCTTATTGATAGCTCAATATATATATATATGATCCAACTAGGTAGTGGAATATAATTCTGATCGACATACATTAACTTGTTTATGTTGCTTTTCTATAGCTATCTCTGCATGGCTGGACCACAAAATGTACATTTGTTTTGGCAAACAAAGGTATACGTAATTGTGTCCACGACAAAATACGCTAATTTTAATTTGACTATAATGTAACAAATAGTAGATTATGAGTAGTAAGAAATAGAAATAAACATCTAATTAATAAAGTAAGAAAACAACTTCATGTATCCTATGATTACCTAAAGTAAGAAATAGGAATTAATCACCGTGAAACATTGTTAAGCTCTTACAATCCATCAAGCGGATGGTGTTGTATCCTATGACGGTAGCTCGAAAGTGCTTGATTGCTACATTTATATATTTTGTACCCATAACTCTATTGGTTTTGTTGCCATTAGGAAAGTTTGCTCGATTAATCCACTTCAACCTCTTCACACTTGATGTTCATATAAACATCAAACACATGGACAAATAAAATGTTAAATAATTGAAATGAAAAGACCTAAACACACAAGCAAATTTCTGCATACCAACAAATCTACACATATCGACAAGACGATCGCGAGATCTTAACAGATAAAAGAGCGAAGATAACTAGGGTTTAACAAGAGAGGTAAAAAAATATCAGCACCTATTTAAAATGCACTTATATTTTTGAAATATTTTACATATTAAAAATATATATTTATATATTCAAAAATCAAAACTATGCTATGATATAGTTTTCCATTTCTTTTTAAAAAACAAAAACGATCCTTAAAAAACTCTCCGCAATATGAACCTAAATAATGATTATTTTTTTTTAGGAGCTAAATAATTAAACATATACTCCCTCTTTTCCTTTTTAAGCGACATTTTAGAATATTAACACCAAAATAGCGAAGTGTATTTTTGCACATTTTCTTCCTGTTATACCCTCATTTTAATCCATCAATATATTCCTATTTTTTTGCACACACTTTCTCTTTCCAATAAAATTAATAGGTTATCTATCTCTTGTAAGAAACATTTGCTAGTTACTATTTTTTTCTCCAACAAATACATATGTTATTTTTCTCTCAGAGTTGTTCTTTTACTTTGCACTTGAAATTTTAAGATAACAAGAAACAAACTTTGTTTTAAAAAAAACAAACAAACTTTGTTTAAAAAAAACAAATTTTGGTTTTCCAAATATATATTATTAATTAGTTTTATTGAAAAAGATAAGAGTAATTGACAAATCACACTCTTAAAATAGCAAAACGACAGTTAAATAAGAACAAAAAATCCGCACTAGAACGATTCTTAAAAAGAAACTGAGGGAGTATATAATATCTCAGATAGAGACCAATCATATAATTGGTTTAAGTAATAATTTTATGACAATTTAAACAATTAGTTAAAAATTCAATCCATATCTTTTTGACATGGGAAAAAAATCAGTTGAGATCAATGAAAAAATCTACCTTAAATATTTAACAGATTTCTCAATAGAAAATTAATCACCACCAAAACAACTGTGTAAGTTTTTAACTTGATGGATTTTCGAAAGAAAATAATACAGAATTGTGCATTCGTTTCAACAACAATGCAGATGATTTCAAAACACTTGCACAAAGTAATATGTTCCCTTATGCAACCTCCACGTGAAAGCCAGGTGGTTTGATGTCATATGTTCCCTGACAAAATGACAAATTCTTCCTGTTCACTTCATACCCCGCCATAACTATAAAACATGCAACAGATGGTTCCTCTACAGTCAATTAATATATCATCATTATGTCGTTCAAATTATTTCGTTAATGTTTTATTAGGTCTTTCTAACTTTTTTTTAACAAGTCAAAATAGAATTAGATTATCAAAAATGATTCATCTCGCACAAGACGTGCAAAAGAAATCACCAAAAACAAATACAAAGTCAAGTCACAAGTGTCTCAAAAGCGATCACCTGAATATAAATGAAATAACAAGAAGATTACAACATAATACCAATACAAGACAAAGAGTGCAGCCACCCGTCGTCATGGTAGCTGAAAACAAAAGAGTGCAGATTGGCCTTTAGCCACTGGAATGGAAGTAGTTTCACCCTGCTGGTATAATGTTAGTACCCGTAGAATTCTGATTAAAAATGCGATTGTTCCTCTCCTTCCAAATGGTCCAAACATAAGCTAGCCTGATTATCTGAAGGAACGAATGTGAAGAATGCAATAACCCAGCCAAATGCCTGAACTGAATATAATGGTCACGACACCCAACAGGAGCGACGAACGATAAACCAAGCCACTTCAAAACCGCGGACCATACGTTGCCGAAGATATCACAGCTAAAAAGAAGGTGTTCCGCAACCTCCCACACAAGCGGTGTCATCCATGTGTAGGACTCGTCGACGTAATAAATTGTCTTTTGTAGACAACCGGTTGCGATGTAGTCTCCAAGCAAACAGTGAAACATTTAGCGGAGCTTGCTTATGCCCCACAACATCAAACCGACCCCTGTGAGGAGGTACATGTATAATAAGTTCCTTAACACATGTCATTAACGATACAAAATAGCATTTGCCTTTTTCTATTTAAAATTTAAATATACAAATGATCATTCAGTTGTGATTTAAATAGAAATTTTTATAATGTCAATTTTTTGTTTTTTGTTTTTAACCTACTAGTTCATGAGAGAAAGAAATTTTATTAATCTCATCATTGATTGTTCTAATTAAAATTTAGATTCAAATTCTTTTGAGCATTTTAAGTTTTGACAAGAAGAAAAAAACAATATAACAATTAACATATTTTTTTTGAACAAAACAACAATTAACATATTAATATTTATCATTAAAAAAAATCTCTCAAACAATTTGTTCATAACATCAGCTCATTAACCACTTCATTATAGTGAAGGAATCTAAAAGGTTGCAAAAATTAATAGATTAAGTTTTAAGTTTCTTACTCAAAACAGTCAACCATAAGAAAAGAACGGTGGTTAAAAAAGTGGTCAGGCAAGAAAATAAAGCCTTGTTTTTGGCGTGTTATGAAATTTCATAATTAAGATGAATAGATGATGATACCTTTTAGTGTGTGTTGCTATGCATAATAAATCTTTTTTGAAGATATATATCCTGAAGACAATGACGTTTTGCTTGTCTTTGTATATCTAACTACTTTTCTTTTTATCTATTTTCATATCTAAGACTAGCTCTAATTGAACATAATTGATTTTTCTCTTTATAAGGGAGTTATTGGATGTGAAATGTTCTAATTAATTGCTTTCGGCATTCTTTCTCCGCCACAATATAATCCACTTGGAACTTTGATTGAATAAGACAATCACAGTAGTTTATATTGTCACGATGCAATATGGTTCATTATATCATTTTCTTTGATATAGTAGTTTATATATAGTGGGTCTCTTTCTTCATAATTCACTCCTTCGTCCAATCAATGTACAATATTATGCTCTTTTACTTAACCGAAAAATCAATCAATACAAACATCCAACTATATCATATATTATATCAAGTTTTGTGATCATTATAATGAGAATAACACGTCAATTCAATCTATGATATGTAATCCACTGACTGGAACTGTACTTTCGGATTAGTTTATTGTATATACTATATAGTATATTGTAATAGTAACTCAATTTAGATGTATTGTACTATTGCTATTTAATTAGAATCTCTTTGAAGATTTGGTTGATAGAATAAGATGCTAGATAAGGAGAATAAAACAAAATTAAAGCCATCATGTAGCTTTAGCTACCTTTAGTCCATTACCAACATATGAGCAAAGCTACTATTCCATCAACACGTAGTTAGAAAAATAGGAATTATTTTGTTTTTTTTTTTTTTAAAGAAAAGGTCATAAATTATTTAGCGTGTGTTTGTTTTGCCGGTGAAAACAAACCAAATGTACGTTTAGCTCAATGCTACAATTTGTAGTTTCATGAAATTCACGGTGGAAAAGCCTTGGGACATGATATTTATACTTGAAACGCATATTCAAATAGCTTGCAAGTGATTAATGATTTTTACTAAAAGATGAATTATTTAGAAGAACTTAAATTTGATTTTTTGGATGAAACAAATCTTTCATTAACTAAACTTTACTTACCTCATAACCGAACGGCAGATTAATAAAAACCTTTTCTTATGAGAATCAAAATCAAAATGGTTAAATAAAAATTGAACACACCTAATTAAAACATTTGGCTATGTAGTGGGTTTAAAGTTCTTCTTTTTAAAAGTCACTTTTAAAATCATAATTATATTTAAAAAATTAATTGTATCTTCTGTTCTGGGAAATGACCCAGACTAATTTGTGTTTGGTCATGAAGCAACTAAAATGTTATCACAAATTATTTCATCACCAAAAATCAACTTTTAATATGAATTGAGTACATCTTTTTTTATAATTGAATTATTTGTTGAAAAACTTGTACACCATATCTTTACTTAAAACTTTTAAAATATTAATTATATCAATGATCTCTCTCTTTTATATCATATATTTAGCTTTTTATGTACGATGTCGATTATTTCTAAAAAAAAAATGTATGATGTGGACTATCAACTCATACTTAAACTTCAATACTATTCACCTATCAAGAAGATCAATAAGACGACTAAAATTACATTTCAGCCACTGCTGCCATCTTATTATCAATAAGATCAAAAAGGCGACTAAAATTACATTTCAACCACCGTTGCCATCTTAATTTTAATTGAAGTTTGATTTTGTTTTTGTTTGTAGATAACCATTCTTGATGGCTAACATGCTTGAGAGTATTTGATCTTTAGTGAAGGTGGTGGCAGACATGGGGCAGTTGGCATACTATGCTTGTTTTTTAGAAGCACTCTAGCTAGGTTTTATGTATTTGTTGTTTTGGTTTTTGTTTTATTTTATGCTGTTGGCTTGAATGATTGATCAACATGTCACAGAAGGCTTGGACAATTGGAGAGTGAAGTGATTTGGAAAATCTTGTCAAATTTTATCTGATGGAATTGTGTCTGCCAGATATTTTTAATAAAGGTGAAATAGGAGTTACAATTTTGATGATAGATTTACATCACAAGAATTTGAAAGCAAAAAGTTATATATACACAATAATGATATTTGGAGCTTCTTGTTATTGTGGCTTTTAGGGAATTTGATTAGTCAAGTTTATACAGGGATGTAAATTAATGATCTGTATTTTTAATAATGATATACATGTATGGAAGCAAACCGATGAAGTGGAAATTAAAAAGGTTTTTCTTGTTGCATGAAAATGAAAAACTGCTGTATCAGATGGTCTTAGAACTGTTATGATGTAATTTAAGTATGTTTCGTAGTTACGGATAAGTAGTTAGCTTGATCGAGGAAGCACATAGTTACTAATAAGTGGACAGGTCAAGTGAAGCGAGACATACATGCTCTTTTGTGCCGTGGGTGAAACCCTCTGATACACTTCAAGACTAATATTGTAAAGGCTTTAGCAATAATTACAGGTCATTTAAAAATTGATACCTGTAATCGGGAGTGGTTATGGTGCATAAGGAAATCCTTATGCACCGTGCATAAATCTCAACATAATTGTTTCCTACACCCCCAAAGTGAGCCAAAATCATTTTTGTTTAAAATAAAAGAAATCTGATGGTTGTGATGTGTTTATGCACGGTGCATAAGGAAATAACTTATGCACCATAACTTTTGCCCCTGTAATCATCCCTTAACCCATTTAATGACTGCCACATCATTAATTTGATGACTTGGCTCTGTTAATTGGTCAACCCACACATGAAATGACAGTTTTACCCCTATCTTCATCTTTTTTTTTTTTTTTTCCTTTTCTGAGGGACCTATCTTCATCTTCTTCTCACCCGTATTCTTTCCTTTCTTCTTCTTCTCCTAACTTTCCTATACATACCCACCAATTCATTCACGACATGAACATGATTCTTAAAACCCATCTCTAAAACATGACAATGAACAATTTTACAATGACCAACACTTCCAATTTTCGAACAAGACTTAATTATCAAAGGTAATGTAAACCCATAAGATAAATGATAAATATTAACAGCATAATTATAATACCCATGTGATACATTGACTCTAATGATAGAATTCCATACAAGATTTGAAAGGGATTCAAATGGCCATCTCTAGCTTCCATCAGACACATGTAAACTTTGTTTTCCGATTTCAATTGTTAGAGCCAGTTTTCATGTTCATCTTCGTTACTGTGTTTAAAGTTCATGCCTTCATTGATTAGAGATGCCACTTTATTCATCTTCAATTTAACAAGTTGGCTCTACATTACTCAAATGTTTGAGGTATTAGTACGGTTAGTTTTATAGGCAACTGTATTTGATATTAAATTTGATTGGTGTGGGGAAGAAACTTATTCAAGAGGTACTTATTGGTGGTCCAACAATTACAAGCAAAACCTTGAATTCAAACCTCTATTCCGGTGTTGGTTTTATGTAAATGATATTGGGTATGTTAGAAAATGTTGGGTATTATTCACGAAGGAGAAATAAGATGAGGATATAGAATAAGAGTGTTGGATCTGCAGAAAAGAAATGAAGAGAAGAGAAGAGGGTTGAATGGTTTAAGTAGTGGAAAATTGAAGAAAAGAAGAAGGATGATGAGGGTATTTTTGTCTATTGCCATCATCCTTCTTCTTTAAATTAGACTGACAGCGATTAACTGGGTCAAAGGACGAAATTTTAAATGATTAAAGAATGCAAGACTAGTTTGCAAGGATTAGCGAATACAGGGATCAATTTTTAAACGACCTCTAATTGCAATGATGAAATACATATTTAAGTCTATTGTAAATTAGACTACACGTATTTAAATTCAAGTTTTTATAAACCCTAACTTTGAGATTAATACAAATAGTTACTCTACGTTTGGAGATATAGACACAGCTGACCGAACTTCGCTAATAAGATCTTGTATTATGTTTTTGCAATTTTTGTTATCTATAATGTTTTAAACCGCAGTTGTTGTCCTAACATAAACAAAAAAACACTTACAGGTTCAATGTGAAGTTATTGAATTTTCAACAAAAATAATTTCAATCAAGGATTACAATTTTTCATAGAGCTGCAACTCAACTTACCTAAACTTTCTATAGATGAAAAAAAAAAAAAAATTATAGTTTTGAATTTCATCCTCCAATGTACACTTCTCATTTTGAAGGAAACAAAATCCTTTTCATTTTGAAATGATATGCTGAATACAGTAGTGAATCCTTTCCTTTACATAAATGCTGCCTTCATGGTATATATATTGTAGCAGAAAACTCAAATTTCAATTTATAAAAGGCTGCTTCAGATCTGTTTTAAGTTCTGTATAGATATAACATTTCTGCATACAAAAGTTTAATCAACTAATCAAACTGAAAAACATAGAATCAGATTTTGAGTTTGATTCTTGCTAATAGTCATTCATCACTAGATTGAGATTCTGTAATAAGTCCTTATATCGTTTTATGTACACCTCAATCTTATATATCGGTATTAGTATATGACGGAATAGATAAGCTTGCTAAATTTGAATCTGGTGACGATGGTGGCGGATCAATTTTTATCAAAGTGGTATCATCATCTCCTGAGATATCCAACACCTCAGGTTTACATTTATATTTCCCATCACTCTGAATATCCTTAAGCCTTTCCATCACTTCTACCATAGAAGGTCTAACATCTTTAGAACTCTGCAAACACTGAAATGCTAACTCTGCCACTGCATTTATCATTTTCCTTACTTTGAAATCTGATTCAAAACTAAGTGTAGGGTCAACAAGTTCATGCAGTGTCCCATTTTGAATTTTCTTAATAGCCATGTTAGACAAATTGATTTCTTGTCTATGCCTTGTGATATCAACAGCAGGCATGGACGATATTAGCTCAATCAGCACAACTCCGAAGCTAAAAACATCGCTTTTATCGGTAAGCTGATAGTACAAATGGTATTCCGGATCCACATAACCAGGAGTCCCTTGTGGAGCAGTTGAAATGTGTGTGACATGGATTGGAAATAGACGCGAAAGTCCAAAATCTGCTACTTTGACGCTAAAATGATTGTCTAGTAGAATGTTGTTTGTTTTCACATCTCTATGGATGATGTCAGAGGCATGAAGATAAACTAATGCACTAGCTGTTTCTATGGCAATATTCATTCGGATATGCCAAGGTAGCATGCCAGGTTTTGCTTTTTTACCATGAAGGTGATCAGCAACAGTTCCATTAGGAACATATTCATATACAAGCAGTAGTTCTTGACTATGGCGCGAAGTGCACCCATATAGTGACACAAGATTTTGATGGTGTAGTCCTGTTAAAATCTCAACTTCATTCACAAATTGCTCAACTCTCCTATAGTTGTTTTCATTCATGCGTTTCACCGCAACCAGACGCCCGTCCTGAAGTGTTCCTAGCCAAAAGAATATCAAAAGACTTAAATTTAGCGATAAACTCTGATTATTTCAAAGACATTTATCTCGTATCAGACTTTTAAAAAGATCAGATTATACACCAGCCCGACTAATCAAACCATATCAAAATCGCTTAATTAAATTATTTATTTAAACAATACCAAGAGTTAATAAATATAGGGTACTAGATTTTACCAAAATATACTGTGCCAAAGCCTCCATCTCCTAGCGCTCTAGTAGAATCAAAGTAGTTTGTGGCCTTTTCAAGTTCACTATAGGTGAAGAAGTGTACTCCACGGTATCTACTTCCCCTCTCAGTATCTTCTGAACTATAACCAGATACACTCCGAGATCGTGCAGATGAAACTACATGAACATTCTTTTTCTTCTTTCTGCAATAATAATAGATGTAGAAGCCAATGCCTACTGCAATTGCACTGACCACAACAACAGAAACTCCTAAGAAGAATTATTGGAGTTTTTTTCAATTAGTATAATAAAATGTAAGTATGTTTTGCAGTTAATGAAAAAAATACAAGATGATGAAAAGAAGTTGCCATGGATTGATTAAATTTATTACCTACAGCAACCTTTGTTTTCGAATTCCATCGATTATCTGTGACAGTTCAAACAAGGCAAAGATGAGTAAGAGTATTTTGAAGGAGATGTTGAAGAAACTTCATGTCAAATCAAGGAGGATATCGATATTCTAGTCCAAGTTGTTAACAAAATAAATATATTTTGTTGGAAGATAAAGAAATCTCTCATTGACTAAGGCCAACTAGTAAATATAAGATTGAAGTCAACAATTTGATAAAGTCAGTTATAATGGTTTATGAGCAAAGCAAAATGGTCAAAGTCAAAAAAATACACAATGTTCACACTCATAACATAGTAGGAAAACAGTTTATTAAAGATGTAGCATCAACATAATGTTTGAGATATGTTTTTTTCAGCTTATTTTCATAAGTTCTCCATAATAGCTTATGAAGATAACTTATAGCTTATATGATATAGAAATAACTTATATGACAAGCGTTTATGCTATAAGCGCTTAATTATACCGTTTATCCAAAGATAACCTTAAAAAGGAAAAGAAGACATACCGTGGAGATGTGAACAATCTAAACCTTCAGTTCCATCAGGACAATAACATGAAAATTTATTCTTATCATTTCCCCCACAAGTTCCATTACTTAAAATGCATTTTAAGCATGCTTGAGTATCAAACACATATCTCACATCAAATCCACCGCTCAAAGCTTTGTTCAACCCTTCAATTCCACTACCTAGCTTCGCTTTCTGTGCTACCTGAACTTCAATACGAACTCCTTCACAATTTATACTCTCTGCAGTTGCAGAATCCATAAATAAAGCACGCTTGTTCTCATCTTCCTTGCACGAAAACGAGTTTGTGCTACCGTTCATGCCATTTGGAAGCTTGATGCCATTAGGACAGTTGTATAAAATAGTGATGTTCCTCACATTAGGCATGTAATGAAAATGACTCAAGTTTAAAGAAGTGTTGGTTAAAGCAGAAGAACAATGATCATAAACAAGGCCTTTTCGAAACATTGACATGGTGTAACCCAATTGATCAATACGTAAGACATGGAAATGTTGTGAACCAATTTGAATGGATGTGTTTTGATGATGAGAATCACATTTAAGGTTGAATTCATTGTTGCTACCACAATAACTTGGTTTGTTTTGTCCCCAAAATGGATAGTATATGCCGGATACTTCACCACATGTGTATGGTTTGATACATTCTTCATATTTGTTATGTTGATGTTGTTGGCAAATTGTTGTTGGCAAAATAACCAACAAGAACAAGAACAAGAACAATATAGGCAAAGCCATAGAAGAAAAATGAGAAATGAAACAGATTAATATGAGTTTGAATGATTGTGATCCTATATGATGATGTAACTATAATAGACAAGACTATAGAGTTATTTTTTTAAATATGTTTGTCTTTGTTATTTGACATTTGATTTTTCAAAATTTGGCTGATTTTTAATTGATCAAGATTTGACTGATTTTTATATGATGTATTTCTTCTTTCTTGGTCTTGTTTATATACGTGGCCAGATTATACTTATGTTTAATTAGGAGGTTGCTTTTATTATTTGGTTAAGTGGCTATGTCATGTGTGTGGATACATAGATTAAGTTCTTCAAATGTACGATTTGAATGCCCTCTGTCGTCATTTAATAATATGGATATTTAATACTTGACGGGTTTCTAATGATACTATGTAAATAAATGTACAAATGTTTTGACTTTCAAATTAAGAAAATTATAACCTTACTTGTTATATAGATAGTCATTGAAAACTCACACACAAGTCAAAAATTAGGGATCAGAACTTTGATCATGATGTTCGACTTAATAGTTTTATCATTTATGTCAATTGAACTAGGACATGTCAATAGGGGTGGGAACATACCAGACTGTTCGACAGAGGCCTACAACATAGCCTATTTAAAGTTTAGCCCGACCTAAATCATTTAATAAGAAGACTAGACTCAAACTTTTTACTATAAAACATGTTTAATTAAATAGGTCAGGTTAAGACTTAAAAAAAAGTATTATGTCTGTCATGTTAGTCTATTAAGTTTTTTTTATATCATATCTCTCCATTATTGATATTGCGAAAGTTTTTTATTTATTTATTTTTTTTTTTTATAAACTCAAGCTTTGGTATGATTTGGTTATTTAGTAGCAGGTATATTAGTGTGATTAGATCTTCGTAATATTTTGTTATTTAGTGGCATTCCTATTCTAGTGTTTTATGGTTTCGTAAGATTTGACCTATTTAGTAGTTGGCTTATAAATGTTATTTGGCCTTAGTGTAAATCAAACTTTTAAACTTCATCGAACATTTAAAATGGTAAGGATAGACCTTGAAAATGAGTCTATGACGGATAATAGGTTACACTCAGACTTATAATTTTTGAAGAAGATCAGACTTACACCTTACAAAATTCGGCGTAGCTTATTTCCGTCCCTATCCGTGAACACAATAATCAAGGTTTTTTTTTTTTGAAGATGTATCATTTAGTCGATCTATTGCAAGATTAAAATATTAAGCATGTATGCAATATATTTAAAATTATGACCAATTTAAATTTAGGTAAAATTTCACAATTCGCCCATTAATTTAATTTAAGTTAACATTATTATCCTTTTTTAATTAAAACACTAAAAAATCTATAAAATTTATCAAAACCCGGAATAATCATCACAAAACTCGGACCTTCTTAAAAAAAAAAAAAAAAACGCACAATCCCGTCAAAATTTCATCTTCTTCATTTTCTCTCTTATAAAATGATCATCATCACATTGTATTCTTCCATTTTTTTTCTGTTGGCCTTTGTTGGCCATAACCTATCAAACAAATCTGTGTTTTTCGTACACACTCCTTATCCATCCGAATGTAATTTAACCGTATTGCTTGAATTTAATTAGAAAGAAAAAAATAGGTAAGTACTTTTGCAAGGGTGGCAATCTGGTCTTGTCTACATGTATTGAGGTTCAGCGAAGAGAAAGGGAGAATCATTCCTCTTCGAAGAATATTGAATTGTTAGCAGCAGACATGCAAGGCCACTGGGTTAGTGGTCCAAACTCTTATTCAGTTGAGTGATAATGATGAAGACCCTAGCTATACAAAGTTTGCATTATTCAAAGGATCTCTGTAATTTGGACGAGTTTTGATTTTTGTCTTTGTAAATTTTTATTTTCGAAAAACGTTCTTGCAAATTTTTTTTTTGTTTGAAAAAGGTCCCTGACCCTACTTCAACATTGAGTTGGCATGATTTTGCCCACGTGGCAGTTGCTGACTGTGAAATTTTTGCCACGTGGCGATGACGTGACATGCCACATAATAAAATATTTTTTAAATTTTGAAAATAATTTTTAAAAATTAAACAATTGAAAATAAAGTTAAAAAATCATAAAAAAATTCCAAATATTTTTTCGATCATATAATTTTTAAAATATGAAAATTAGTTTTTTTTTTTAAATCTGGAAATAAAATTTTGACAATATAATTGTATCAAAAAATTTAATTTTTTGTCAAAAAAATAAGTTTTCAAAAATTTTAATTTTCGAGATTTTTTCTTTTAAAAAAAATGAAATTTTTTGTAAAAGAACAAGAAAATAACTTTTCGAAAAATAAAAAAAAGTTCTTGGAAAAAATCTGAATATTATATGTTCAAATTTTTTTTTTTAAATATTGACAACTTTATTTTCAGAATTTATTTAATTAAAATTTTTTCGATTTTTCTCATATTTCAAAAAATTATATAATCGGAAATTTTTTTATTTTTTAATTTTAAAAATGTTTTTTAAAATTTAATATTATGTGACATGTCATGTGGCAAAAGTTGCACAGTCAGCAACTGCCACGTGGCCAAAGCCATGCCACTTCAGCTGAATAGTGGGGTCAGGTCAGGGACCATTTTCAAACAATAAAAAAATTTGCAGAGATGTATTTCAAAGTTATTTTTTTACAGGAACGAAAATCAAAACTAGACCAAATTACAGGTACGATTATCATATTTAAGCCTTATTTAAATTCTTACACTTCTCGGGTCCTTTCGATAAAACTAAAGATTTAAATACAAGGAATATAATAATAATAAAACGCGCATTAGTTTTGTTTTTCAAATAATAAAATGCACATTAGTCAATTTTGTTTTTTACCAAAAAAAAAAATTAATTTTGGTCAAATAACTTTTTCTGTTAATTTAATCAAATGTTCACTAATAGAAAACATTAGTTAGTTTTTTTTACCAAAAAATAATTGATTTTGTTCATACAACTTTTTTCTTTTCATTTAATCAAAAGATGATCATTTGATAAATAATTTTTTTATTAATAATCTCAAGATTTACAGCACTCACATACATTTTACACCAACCACTTCTGTTATAACTTAAATGAAAAGTAATGTAATTTCTTTATTTTAATCTTTTTGTTGAGTAAAGAATATATTTTTACATAAACTTATTTTATAGTTAGAGAAATTTTAAAATGCTAACATTAACATAATATAAATTGATTTATATTGTTCAGTATCAAATCAATTATATCTTAATAATTAAACCTCACATCGAACCATCAGAGACATCTAAATCACGATTCAATTATTTTAAATCGTTTAAATCAATATAAAATCATATTTGATTTGTTCAAACAACCATCAAAAAAATAGTATCAATTTACAATTCAAGTGTTCAAACTTCAAACAACCAACCGGAACATAGTACCAATTTACAATTTGAGTGGTTGAACCATCTTATTAAGTTTCATTTTTTAAAAACGTTGTACCAAACATCATTTTCTTCTTCTTATAATTAAGTTCATTGGAGTATTTATTAAGTCATTTAACATAAATTAAGAAAAAAATTATAAATGGAGGAAAAGCAATAAAAGCTTTATTAAATATTTTTTTTGACAAATCAATTTTATTATCTTTATTAAGAAATCTTATAAATGAATTATTGGTTAATTCTCATTATCCTAAATTACTTATCAACTCCAAAGACTTGGTTCAATGTAAAACGACAAGTCTTAAAGTCGAAGTTATGAGTTTGAATTCACTAGTGTCTTTGTAAGCATTGTTTAAACTCAAAAGTTTTGTCGGCCTTGAATAGGGATGGCAATTGGACCCAGACTCTATGGGCACTCGCAAAAAATACCCGCTATGGGTAGGGTAAAACTCCGCTTTCATGGGTCCGGACTTGGGTATGGGTAATTACCCGCAAATTTATATGGGCAAAATTACATAAATAGTCCCTTAACTTATTTTTAGGTAACGTTTTAGTCCTTTATCTTTTATTTTTCCCATTTTCGTCCTTTATCTTTTTAAAATTTGTCACCGTTACCCTTCTGTTACTCATCAGTTAAAAAAACCCACAAAATTCAGATTATCTTTTTATCTTATTATTTTCCTTTTTTCTAATTACCCTTTTAACACTTTCTTATTGCTCTTTTCTAGTTATCCTTTAACCCAGAAACGTACAAGGAAGAAGAAAAGAAGAAGAAGAAGGAGAAGGAGAAGGACAAAGTTGCATATGCTGCGATTCGATTTGCAAGATTTATTTGTGATTCTGAAACAGAAGAGGGAAACCCAAAAACGCAATGCTACAGAAAACGCGATTTGATTATGTTCTGATTCGATTCTGCTCTGTTTTGCTAGGATAATATTGATTTGAGTTTCGATTCAGATCTAAAGAGGATGATTCAATATCGTAACTGTTCGCACAACATGCTGCATCCTACATAAACATTCTCATGGCAGGCGAGGTCCACTGAAAATGAAGAAACCGTATAATAACTTTGTATGTGAGGATGCCATAGATTCCAAGGATTGATTTTTATGGTTCTGTTGCTTCCTATGTAACATTGGAGAAGATGAAGTTAACGTGAGATTTGTTTTTTTTAACGGAATGGGTAACAGATTCTAGTTAAAGGGTAATAGTGAAACATTTTAAAAACATAAAGGACGAAAACGGGAAAAAAATAAGATAAAGGACGAAAAAGTTACCAAAAAATAAGTTGTGGGATTATTTGTGTAATTTTGCCATTTATATGGGTATGGGCTCTGTACTACCCAGCCCCGCAACCCGCATATATGTATTTATATAATATTATAATTTTTTTTTGTACAATCAATTAATAAATTTAACTATTTAAGCCTAACCTTAAACCTAAAACAGATTAATAAAAACTTTAGTAACAATTTATTATGATTTTAACATGCAGTTGCAACTTTTTAACGTATAACTGATGTAAGGTATCTATTTTTTTTTCTTTCCAGGAATAATTTGGATGTTTTTTAATTTGGTTAAATATTACGATTCATATTATTTTGTAAGTTGATTTAAAAAAATTTGGATCATAGTTTTATTTCAAGTGTGGTGATTTTTATTATGTTTCCATGGCTAAAGTGCGGGTAATGGGTGCGGGTATGGACACTTAAGTACCCATAGGGTATGAGAAAGGGCACTAAAGTTGTTTTCCACGAGGATACGGACACATGTACGGGCATTTTTTACAAACGCAGGTATAGGAATGAATACTATAGTACCCTATCCATTGGGTACCCATTGCCTTGAACCATGAGAACATCTCTTCACCTTAATTTTTTTTTATATAAAAAAAGAAAAGAAAATTAAATAACTTACCCGAAACATCTATATAATCATTCAAATCACCAAAAAAAAAAAAACGGATTAGTTAAGTTTTAAGTCTCTATAAATATTTACAGTTTTATTTTTAGTCCTTACAAAATAAAATTACACTTTTCAGTCTTTGTAACATTTTAGGGATCAAAAATATTGATGATAATTTTTGATAGAGACTAAAAATGCTGACAGAAAATTTTATAGGACTAAAAACACTAACGAAAAATTTTATAGAGACTAAAAAATATGATTTACAAAGACTAAAAACAAAAATTTAATTAATCAAAAAAAAAAAAAAAACAGAAAATGATAGAATTCCACCAAACATGCTACGTGCACTAAACATTATGCAATTACAAATGTTATTCTTCTTCTCTTGTTTGTCCTAAACTAAACAAGAGAGAGAAAGCGTTGAAGCTTTTCTTCTTCATTCTCTTCTTTCATTCCTTTCACATACGTATTCCTTTTTTATTCCTTTCAATCTTCCATTACCGATCAATTTCTCATACGAATTCACACTCTCCCTACTTATTGATCCTCTCTTTTTCCTCAACTTTTTTCCAATACCATTTTTTCTGGGTTTCGTTCAAAAATCAAAAACAATTTTTTTAGAAAAAAAATCGTATTTTGAAATTTGGGTCTTGTTTATAACAACCCAATTAAGTTTGGGGGAGAAAAATTTGCGAAAAAAAAGGATTGGAAAATGCTGGGTACTACACTGCAATTTGGTGGTGTTGGTGGTGATGATCGGTTTTACATTCCGGTGAAGACAAGGAAGAATCAGAATCAGCGTAAGCAAGCTCAGAGAGACAAGAATGTTGAAGAGGAATCAATAACAGTTGCGTCTGTAGAAGAGTCTGTTAGTAACATTGATAGGTTCTTGGATTCCACAAAGTTATTGGTTCCAGCTCAGTATTTCTCCAAGGTTTTTCTTTTGAAAGTTTTTGATTTGTTGGTTTTTGAAATGCTGAAACATTGATTGCAAATGTGCTGTGCTTTTGAGTGTTTTTGTTTTGATTGCATTTGGTATTGTTTTCTGTAATGTGTAACTTACTGACAAGTTTAGGAATTATTGTAAATTAGTTAAGTAATTTAGTCTCTTAAAATTTACGAATTAGAAAGTTAGTCCAAAGCACAAACAAAGACACCGGACACGACACACTACACACTACACAGACACACCGGTAACAGTTTGAGAAAATGACAAAAATGAATGTAAGCACATGTGTCGGTGTCGTGTCACACCGACACATGTCTGACACATGACACAGGCCACGTCTTCAATCAGAAGTGCTGGTGCTCTTAAATTAAAAACGTCAACTGATTGAGAAATCACTTTTGCGGCATACAAACAGAATCTTTAAAATAGTGGTGATAGATTTGGAAAAAGGACTAAATTGACTGATTTTTTAGGACTAAATTGACGGAACGTTATGCTCACGTGCTCGTTTTATTTATTACTTTCCCTTTTTTTATTCAGATGCTTATTATTTATATAATTGGATGGATGGTACAAAGTTTGATTGTGGTGAATTTTGGTTATTATTGTTGTATGCTGCATTAGTAACTTTTTTATTCTGTTGTGTCTGTAGACGACAATGAGAGGTTGGAAGACTTGTGATGTCGAGTATCAGTCTTACTTTGCTCTGAATGATCTATGGGAATCGTTTAAGGAGTGGAGTGCTTATGGTGCTGGAGTCCCTTTACTACTTGATCAAAGGGAATCTGTAGTCCAGTACTATGTTCCGTATTTGTCAGCTATTCAGCTATATGGTCAACCTACAGAAAAGTCGAGTGCCAAGCCAAGGTATTGCCATTTCATGTGTAGAACCATTCTTGTTATATGTGCATATATATGTATATCATAATAATTGTTTACTTTAAGACAACAACACTAACCGCTGGAAGTTTAGCTGTTGATAGATGTGGCTCTTTTGTTCTTTTGCTTTGTGATTCAGTTATTTGTTTGTTATGTAAATTGTTCAAATGGAATTTATGTTGGATTATGTTTTGTTGTTGCTGGTTGAAAAGGTAAAAGAAAAAATTGAGAAGTAAATGCAACAAGAGAACTAAACACGTTGTTTTAGTCTTCATAAATTTGTATGCTTGTGATATATCTACTGATGGGTTTGTCTGTTATCAATTAAATTATTATTATTTTTTTAATTTAAGAGCATTAAATGATTAAGACTATCCTCTTTTATGCATTCCTTGGTCTTTTGTAAAAGGAAAAAGCTATTTAAAGCGAAAACTTTCTTCACAATTGTATTGCGACATGTATTGTAGTCTTTTCTAATTTGTATTCACCCACTCATTATTTTTTTTTGATAAGTTCACCCACTCATTTATTGTTACAACCACTGATGTATTGTGCCATATAAACATCCAACGGTGAGAGTGCATTCGCTATAATTTCGTGAAATTGCTTTCGCTGTGTATAGCAAAGCTCTTTGTAAAAAGTGTCTAAAACACAAGTTCATAGCCAATTTATTATTTATCTGTTCTATTTTTCTCCCTGTGATTTTGGCAGTAAAATTGAGAACTGTTTTCATTCTTTTACCTATATTGCTTAGCCAAGAAAAGTGAATAAAATTCTATCGATATTCTTCATTTTCCTTGTGGGTTCAATATAGCATCATGGTTTTCTAAAATGATATTGAAACCACAAATCATAGTTCAGGATTTCACTCATAGGAAAAAGGTCTAGTTAAGCTCACAGATTTGTTAAAACAAATTGTTCTAAATTTGCTTTTAAGTGCTGGATTTTTTGAATTCACACACACACATAGTGATATAATGCTTTTATTTTAAAACCATTTTGCTGAAGTTTGGAAGAAATTGCTAAAGTATGTGTACTCTCTCTCTCTCTCTCTCTCTGTGTGTGTCTCTCCCTCTCCCTCTCTCTCTCTCTCTCTCCCTCTCTCTCTTTCTCTTGTGCGCGCGTGTGTGTATCTTTTGTATAGTAGAAAGTCATGCCATGAGGCCACTGCTCAACATAGTGTTTTGGGTATGGATGTGTTGTTAAAAAAAAGTAAATAGTAATACTCAATTAACACCCTGAGTATAAAAATGATGGCAATTAAAAGGTGAAAAGCAAAGGCTCTTTGGGAGAAAATTTGCGGAGGGTTTGAGAGATCTAAGGAAGTGCTGGTGATTTTTGAAATGAGACGAATAAAGTGATTAGAAAGGCAGTCAAAGAAACACTGGGAAAATCGAGGGGTTTGCACCTAAGAGTGAAGATTCTTGGTTGTGTGATGACAACATACAACCAAGTTAAGGTTATACGGGATTGAAGCATGATACTTGTGTAGAATGGGAAGTTCAAATAAATGTAGATAGCTAAATAAGAAACTAAAAAGATAATTTGAAGGTTTATTGTCATTAGGAACCAAATTAGGGAAGCAAGGTATCTATAGACTTGCTAAAAGTAGGGAATGAAAAACAAGAGACTGAAATCCAATGTTGTAAAAAGAGACGCTATAGCAGAGTGGGAATGGCTATGGAGCGACACTAATCACTTGTTATCTGCGTTTTTTAGCTGCAGTAGTAGCTGCTGCAAATCGAGGCCAAATAGTGGCAAAATAGCCCTTTAGTGGTTGTTAAATGGTAAGTGTTTGTAAAGCCCTTTTTGACCCTCTCTTATATCCAATTTTAAATGTTTTTAGGGCCGTTTTACCATTTCCCAATTTCAGTAAGTTTCCTTACACCTCTTCTCACTCGATGACAAAAGAAAAATAGAGACACAAGAGACGATCTGTTCTCCTTTGCGCTTCTACAACTGTGAAAACAAAAAATTGCATAGCGGCACTTTGTTTCCGGCGATAGAGGAGGCGTTTTCTGGCGATAGCGACTGTATCACGTTCTGGTTCTCCACCCTTTCTCGTTGTTGTTTCTAGGTTCTTTCCCCTGTTTTTTGACGTTTGCGTATATGCAAATTGCGAAGGTCAAGCAGCCCCCTACACAATAGGCGTTCTGATAGTGATTCTAATCAAAGAATCACTTGTTATTTTGAATACTTTTAGAGCTTGAATTAGTAGTTAAGTTATATTGGGTTTTGGTTTTGAATGTTAATGAATGATTTTAAAGGTTAATTATAATTATTAGGTATGACCACCCCTTTAATTTCGTGATTAGTCTTCCCAATAGCAGTCATCCGGCTATCCACTATACCACTTTAGTGGTTTTGGGGTCGGGTGCTTCATTACTATCTAAGATTAACAACTTATCAATATGAGATGCATTAAGGATGATGACGAAAATTATTGGTCACTGAACAAGATATCAAAGATGGAAGAGTTATTTTCATACAAACATTTAAATGAAGGGAACAAGTATTCCTTGAGGTCTAACAGACTAAACACTAGAAAGGAGGATCAAGCATGAGGTATATGTGGTTGGACTAGATGATATACCCCTTGAGGTATGATGGGGATAGGAAAGAAAAACATAAGTAGACTAACAAAGTTTTTTCAACAAGACTATGAGTTCTAAGAGCATGTTAATTGATTGGTGAAGAAATACTCATTTCCTATCTTCAAGAAAATAAGAAATATATAAAGTTGCATAAATCATAAAGGGATTAATTTTATTAGTCGTACTATGAATCTTTAGGAGAGAGTAATTAAGGGGTGATTATGACAAGAGACAGACATCACTAGAAATCAATTTGGTTTTATATCAAACTATTAAGAGAGATTTAGAGGTAAATGGTTATTTTGTAACCTTAATACACACACAGGGTGTTCTGACGTTGATTGATTTATGTAGTCAACCCCACCTTGCTTGATGGTTGTAGTTGTATCTTTTGCTTCAGTTTATGTGCTTGTGTTTAGTTCACGTATTTTGTACAACTTGTTCAATGTCCAAACTATTAATAGAAGACAGGTTTTGTTGCAGTGGATCTATATTCTTCAGCAGCAGTTTTATTGGGTTGCACAATAATAATTAAGATGTTGCTTTTTGAATTAGATTTCGAGTATCAAGTGGCAATATTGAGTTAATGCATTGAGTCGTTAAATAATCACTGAAGTTCAACCAGTTGTGCAGCATCTCATGTTTTGATTTGTATTTTAACTGTTTAGATGTAATTGGTTGAAAAAGTTTGGCTGACCGCTGGAAGAGTGTATAAAATGTTTGTGTGTGAGGTAAGTGGAGACACTGCACTTGAGGTTATGTAGAGCCCTCTTCTTATGATTGATAATGGATATGGAGCTTATCTGATCAATATTTAATATCATTCCTTTTATTGCTTCAGGGATCTCTTTATATTGTGAAGTGAAAACCAGTAGAATGTAGTAGATATCATATCATATCTCACTCCTTCCCTCTTCATTCCATACAATTTTCACCCTAACCAAGAACACTTAATTTTTTTTCGAAATATAAATTTATTGGTTGAATTTAGTCCTCGTCGCCATCGAGATTTCAGCTGAAGTAATAAATAACATATACATTGGTATTGAATTTTGATGAACTAGTGAGTGATTCATTTTAGATCTCGATGTATTGGATATGATAGGTTTTTACCTTATTTTATTTTTTATATTCTCTCTCCCCTTCTTTATGGCCACTGATTCTTATATGTAGTCAGTGTAATACCAACTTAGTGAATTTAATTTTGCTTTTTTGATATATGATCACTTATTGTCCTACTTCTTTGCAATTATAACTTCTGATCAGCGTTAGCAAATGTGCCATTCATGATTTGTATCCTATAGATGCACTTGGTAGCTATTAGTTATGCATTGGCTTGTAACCAACCAGATATGATTTTCCCATGTCATTAGGTACATAAGTGAAGATAGTGATGGGGATTACTACAGAGATTCATGTAGTGAAGGAAGCAGTGATTGCGAATCTGGAAAAAGGACAGAATGTTTTACAGCACAGAGAAGCAGTAAACACCTGACAAGTGGTGTCTCTTCTCAAATGAGCACACTGTCTATACATGACAAACACAATACAGTACAAGAAGGATTTTCTAGTAGTGATGACAGCGAAACTGGGAATCCTCAAGAACTGCTTTTTCAGTATTTGGAACAAGGTCATCCTTATGGCCGTGAACCGCTGGCTGACAAGGCAATGTCTGATCTTAATTAATTTGTGGCTTCTTTAACCCTTAACCTGAACAGTCCATCTTATATTGTACAATATTTGGACAGATACTAGATCTTGCACGCGACTATCCTGCCCTCATGTCGTTGAGAAGTTGTGATTTATTGCCAAACAGTTGGATGTCTGTTGCATGGTGATCTAATCCTTAACTTCTTTCCTTTTTTTTTTCTTCCCGATTTGTATAGACACAGCAAGATTAATTTGATCTGATGCATTAGTGCTGGTTTTTTTGTTGGTTAACATTTTTTATGTCATTTTATAGGTATCCTATATATCGAATACCCACAGGCCCTACTTTAAAAGATTTAGATGCCTGCTTTCTAACCTACCATACACTCCATACACCCTTGACAGGTAATTTTGAAATTTCAAGCCTGTGTTTATCTGCAGTAGAATCTTGGCTTTATACAGCACTTATTTTGGCTCAATACTTTTAGTAGATTTACTTGTGTATTTTAATATTATTTCCTTTTAAGTTACTCCTGCTTTTCTTCTCCAAAGTTGAATGAATGTCACATTATTTGGTCCTTAAAAGATTCTTATTGTTAATTAAGTCCTTCAACAATGCAAAGTATGATCAAATTTGTCCTCCAAAGATTTTTTTATACCATAGTTTTATTGCTTAATAATACAGTGTTATTGTGTCGGAAAAAAAATACAGTTTTATCGATTCAGTCCCTTAAGCATGGGCAAATCAAAATTGTATATGTTCAACAATAAGGGACCAACTTGATGATGTTTGTCATAATAAAGGGATTAATTCGTTGACATTAAAAAAAATTAAAGTGAAGATGCTTGTGTTTTTGGATAGGGGTTTACTCTATCCTTTATCCTATATAATATCAGTCTGAACTCGGAAACAAAATAAATTATTCCTTTTTTATTCTGCTGGATTGAATCTCACATCAAATCTAGAAAATCATGTTTTCAAAACTTCCGCTCAACCCACTAGGTTGTAGCTTGATGAGAACAATTTTCTCTCTTGGAAAGAACAAATTGAAGGCATAATTTGCACGTACAAGTTGCATTGGCACACCCCGTTAATCCAAATGCTCCTCTAAGATACCTCTTTGAACTAGATTGCAATCAGGATGTTGAAAATCCAGCTTATACGACCTGGGACTCACAAGATTCCTTGTTCTTCACGTGGCTTCTTTCCACTCTATAAGACTCGTTTCTTTCCCGTGTTGTTCGGTGCCCTCGCATCACCTCTGGGACGAAATTCTTATATTCTTTCACTCACGAATCACTGCCAGGTCGTGTCAACTCAGAGCTGAGTTGAATCCATCACCAAGGGAGATTGTTCCATTGCTGAGTATCTTGCTTGCATTCAAGCTGATCATTGACTTTCTTGAATCACTCAGAGATCCTATCTCCCATCGCGATCAATTTGATCCTATCCCACCGAAATGATTAGCTTGTGTCCCTCAGTATCCCCTGTAATTTAATAGTCTCTTTGGATGTGAATCTAGAAAGTTGGTGATTTTTGAGGTCTGCAGTTTCGTACTTCGAAATGGGTTTCATCTTCTATTATGTCATCATCCATAATGAAGACATTAAATTGCTTATTTGTAGATACATGACCTAGACCAAATCTTTCATCACAATGGAGGCATAATCATTTACTCGATTTCTCTTGCATTTCAGTGTCTGTCAAATGTTCAAAGTTTCATCCTCTAAAAGTACTTGTGCCTTTAGTCTTGCTGGATTCTCCCATGGCAGGAATGCTCACTGGTTTTGATGGTGTCCCTTCGTTCCTAAGTCACATTCCAATTAGAGGGAAAATACCTTGGAAAATTTGGACCATCAGTACTGCCAAAATTTTCTTTCTTAAGAAGGGCATTCTTTTCATCAATTCAATGTGCAAAAATCCACCATTTCAGGCAAGAAAGTGGCTGGGTGCAATTTCAATTCGGCCTTGACCACATCCTTCAATCCATTGAGAAATATACCTTTAAGATATTCTGGTTCTTCCCCTCTGAGCTGTCCTGCATACAGTTTGAATTGCTCGTGATATTCTTCGACGGATCCAGTTTGTTTGAGACTTGGCAACAATTCTTACAGGCTTTAATTCATTGTTGGTTTAAATCTCTTGTATTAAGTTTGCTTGAAATCTTCCCAAATTGGATCTTGTGCACAAAATTCCCACAATTCATACCAAGTTAGAGCTTTAATGCATTGTTCAAAGAACTCAACTCCTGCCTCCATAATGGTGCACGTCAGAACCATACAGGTTTGCCTGGACCGATGCTCCAATACCAGTAACAGTTATACATTTGACTGAAAAATAGAAATTGCTGCACACGATTAAGTAATTATCACAAATAACCAATCCTTTAGGAATTAGAGAGCCTAGACTCTCCCAAACCTAACCAACATCAAAACAACTGAATGGCAAGTCTAAAGCCATCCTCGTTCTATTTAATTAAGTTTGGGCCTTGGGTATTGAGCTTGCTCCTCACAAACATGTTCTTGATAGGAGGCGTGCTAACATAAACCACCAAAGAATGCCAGGACAATCAACCAATAAGGTTTGTGCTTAAAAATAAATCATCAAAAACCAAATGAAGAAACCACTGTTTACTTTCATGAACAGCAGACAAACGGAACCAAAATTAAACCAGGCCAGTGCTTACACACATCTGAAACCCAAACTAGAAGATGTCACAACTTCCAATTCGAACCAAAATTGATACTGGGCCAATGCTAACTGCAACTGAAGCCCCAACTAGAAGACGTGACATCTTTAAACCAAATCAAAACAATATTGGATCAGCACTAACTGCAGATGAAATCCTATCAAAAACTTAAAACTGATGGTGGTATTGACATCACAACTTTGAACCAGATCGGAATGAGAAATTGAGGTCTGGAAACAACTGTGATGTAGCCAAACAACATCAGTACCAAAGAGACACTTGGAAATTCTGCAAAAATGGGACAAAAAAACTAGAAACTTCCAAGAGTTCGTCACTACCTTTTCCTTTCTAGATTTTTATGAAAATCTAGAAACACATGCTTTTCAATTACACTGCTGACTGCTCAAACCCACACAAGTAGCAATTGTGCATAATTTGTCAGAAATGGCTGCATCATATTCATGATGTCAACTGTGCAACTAAGAACAGAATGAGTGCAAGTCTGCATCTGATTTGTAACCACATTTTTAGGAAAGATTATTTGTTTGAAGCATGACACTCTGGGAAAATCTTGTAATTTGAAATCACAAATATGAAAAATCACAAGCCGCTGATTCTTATAACACATCACTCAATTTTCTGGTTGCTGTCATTAATTATGCAAAAATATTCCATCCTTTCAAAAACATGAAATATAATATTTATGTTTGATGTAATGTTGACTGAGTTATTTTGTTTTGTTGCAGGAAGTGGTCCTACTCCTGGTCCTGTACTAGTTTATCCCAGTGAGATGGATGGTGTACCAAATATTTCCATACCTACTTTTGCAATGGCTGCCTATAAATTAAAGGGATCTATTTGGATGAAAAAAGAAGTTAGTGAGAATCAAGTAATGAATTCCCTCGTGCAGGCTGCAGATAAATGGTTAAGGCTAGTTCAGGTGAATCACCCGGATCATCAGTTCTTTAAATCGCATGGCACATACTACAAATGAATTGAATGATATGGCGTGCCAGTTATATTCCCTCGGTTAAAATTAAGCCTTAATTTCATTGCCGTGGTGCAAACTTTATTAAAGTCCATCCATCTGTAGAGATTGTGATGGCACGGTTGTGACAGCCTAATTGTAGGTTTTTCTTATACGCCTAAGCAGCACAAAAGATGAAACTGATCTCAAGCGATGAATTCGTTGAGATTGCCAAAGCGAAGACATAAAAAAGAAAAAAAACTGGTTTTTATAAGTGGAACTCCCTTCTGAAAAGGGAGAAAAATTAAATATGAAACAAAGATTAAGTGGGTATGACAGATTAACAGAGTATGTGTGGGTTTAAGCCAAACTGTACAAGTATTTACAGTTCAATAATGGCTGAGACCCCTTTAATTTCTGGACATAAATATTTACACATGTTGTGATAATAGAAGAAAATGGAAGAAATACTAGATTTCACTGTGGTGTGGCACAATTTTGGTACTATCTGGTGAACATATTGTTGCTCTGATGATAGGATAGATGGTATTGTATAATTCAAATGAATGATACACTTTGTGTTTTTGTATGCCAAATCTTTGAATGGTAGTATATGTTAGTGTTATGTTGTTGGTGTTAATGTCTTGTATCTTCTTTTATTGATAGAATGGTTATATATCTTAACTCTGGTTTTAAAGCCATAAACATTTGAAGAGAGGAAATAAACATGAATACAAGTTAATTGATGAAATAACTTGATTGAAGCAATTAAAGAGTATTTTGATCGGGACGTAATTTTGATGGCTCAACATTAGTACATTACACACCAACCATTACACAATTTTGGCAACAAAAAATCATAACAAATAATGAATGAGTAAACCATCAAATTCGTCCCTAATATGATAAGACATTCTAATACGTCATTGAGATTATGAATATTTCATAAGTCCCTGGATTTGTCAGATATTACTTTCATCCTTCTGTCAATATCTACCTCATCAGGAGCCAAGCACGTGAGAAGTGATTCGCTGGGAAAAACCAATGCGAGGTAGATACAAATGTAATATCAATGCCTCATTCTCCTCCTCTCTTAACCAAGTTGTTATTGATATGTTTTTCAGAAATGATGCATGTGACTTTGTGCTTGCGAGAACTGATTGGTTTCCCCTTATGCGATGTTACAGTGGGAGAAGCAGTTGGGTTACACACGGTAATGCAATGGGTATCAGATCTCCGATTTGAGAATGTTGATTTTGTACTAGATTTACATTATGTAGATTCTTTTCACACAGAGGTAGATGATGATAGTGAACTTTGTTGTATTATTATTGCCCGTAGACAATTATTTCAGGATAGTTTTCAAAACTCTCATGTTGAGTTTAACAAGAGGCCAGCAAATGTGGTCGCTCACGAATTAGAAATGGTAGCTCTATCTGATCACAGTCCTAACATTTATGATGATGTACCGTCATGTATTTGACATCTTTTGAGTAATGAAATGAATTAACTTCCTTAAAAAAAAAAAAAAGATAGAAGAACCAACTTACTGTATTCCCTAAAAAAGAAAAAACCAACTTACTTTACATTAAATTTCAGAGACTATTTTACCTATCGACAAATTTCAAGAGGCATGTTCAACAACTATAATTTGAAGGGGCAAAATGGTAATAATCAAAATTAAACACAACAGAGAAGCGAAACGAGGGAGATCAAATTGAAATCTGAAACCCTAGATTGAGAAAGAGTGAAGTGAAACAACCATGACACAATTTCTACTGAGAAACGCTTCTCTCTACACTCGCAATCTTCTCCACCACCACCACTCTTACACCACCGCGCCACTCGCCGCTTCATCTCTCTCCCGCTTCCGTTTCTTCTCCTCCGACGAAAACCCCTCTCCACCTCCCTCCACCAATGAAGAAAAACCATCTACCCTTCCCTCCATCAAAAAAGACCCTGCCCCCCTCGAAGTCAAAGACGTCGGCAACAAAGGTTTCATACTGAATCTATTAATTCTTATACACACAATGTGAATTATAAACCTGATTCTGTTAATTTTTGTTTTGTTTTATTTCAGAGTTCAAAGCGATGATTAACCAATACCTACACAAACACGACGAAACAGTGTTGCCGGCGATCATGGATGCGATTATGGTGAGGAGGTTATCGGGGTTACATGAAGAAACTGATGATGAGATTATGAATGAACTTCAGATGGCACCTATTGATGATGTGGATGATATGGATTTTGAAAATGATTTTGAGGAAACACATGAAACTGATAATGAGATTGATGATTTGTATAATGCTAGAGATCATGTTATGAAGAAAATGGTTAAAGATCAGTACTTTAATATGGATGATAAGAAATGGGCTGATATTGTTGAAGATGGTGTTAAGCATGGCTTTATGACAGAGACTAAGGAGTGTGAGGCTATTCTTGAAGATATGCTTAGCTGGGATAAACTTCTCCCAGGTACATGCTACTACGCATTCGCATCACATTCGCAACACACCATTGTTCATAGATTTATGTTATGTTTTATATGTTACTTTGTTATTTGTATATATGTGAAAATTTGGTTTTGGTTGGTTCTGTTGATTGTGGAAGCTAAATAATTTTGGGGAAATACAGGGTGCATTTTGGTATGTTGGTTAATTAAGTGCTTATAAAATAAGAGAGAAAATGTGCTTAAACTGTCTTCGTATAAGTTGCAAGTTATTAGCTGTTGTCATTAGCTATTTTTGGGAGATTGTTGAAACATAATAAGATATTTTTGTAACTTGTAAGCTCTCCCAAATCCTTGCATAAGTGCTTTTGTCATGAAACAAACTCAACTAAGGCTTTGTGTTGGATATTAGGACCTTAGTGTGTGTTTGGATAAGGTAATTTGGAAATTTCAAAGAATTTAAAATTCTTGGCAATTTACCTCAAGTATTTGAATTCTCTCGTAACATTACATTACCTCAAAGTATTGGAAATTTTAAAGAATTTAAAATTCCTGGCAATTTAGGAATCTGTCCAATTTCAATGTGCAAGACTGTCGTAAGGGTTTGATATTTGCACTTGACTTTTATTGCTTGTTCTGGCCTCACCATGGAATTTGTGTTGAAATGATATGATGTTTGAATTGAAATGTGGTCATGACCTTGCAGTTTTGGTACTCTTTTTGATTATTTTCTATGCTTTGATATCTATCTAGATGACATAAAACAGAAGGTGGAGACAAAATATAATGAGCTAGGGGACATGTGTGAGAGAGGGGAACTTGAACCTGAAGCTGCTTATGAACAGTATAAGAAGTTTGAGGATGAGCTTGTGAATGAATATATTCAGACGGCGGAAAAAGAAGCGGCCATGCAGCCTGTTGATACTTCTGTGCCAGACAAGAAAAAGGATTCCGATGATCCGCCAGGTGAAGGCCCAATTCTCCGGTGGGTAACTCGGGTAGTATTTGCTCCTGGTGGCGATGCATGGCATCCCAAAAACAGAAAAGTGAAACTATCTGTAACTGTAAAGGAGCTTGGACTTTCAAAATACCAATTTCGCCGTCTCAGAGAATTGGTTGGAAAACGTTATCATCCCGGGAGAGATGAGCTTACAATTACTAGTGAGAGGTAAAATGCTATATAAGCAAAAGTTGATTTGTGCATTATTCAATTTTATGAAACTTGTGTATTTAAAATTTTCTTTTCCATATTTGAAGGTTTGAACATCGTGAAGAAAACAGAAAGGACTGCTTGAGGACTCTTCTCTCACTCATTGAGGAAGCTGGCAAAGCTAATAAACTAGTAGACGATGCTCGGACTTCCTATGTGAAAGAGAGGCTCAAAGGCAATCCTGCTTTCATGGCGAGGCTGCATGCTAAGTCCATGAGATTGCGAGATTCCAATCAAATTCCTGCTTGAGGTTTTCAGGCTTGACGCGGGAATTTTGTAACATTTCAACTGCCAAAATTCATTGTTCTCGGATTTTTGTTTCTACAATTTTTATCTTTATCTTTGTAGTTGCAGTCTAGGTTCTAGTTTCAGAAACACCTGTTCATACTGGGATAAGGCTACGGAGATCTGATACTCACCCCAAAAATTATAGGAAACTCACAAGGGCCAATCTTTATTTATATCTTTCATATTTAGTGCTTAGCATTGCCCATGTTGTTTTTACCTGTAGCCGGTGGTTTACGCTGGCTGACTTTTTGACATGCTTTTGAGTTACTTGTCTTTTTTCACCAATAATATCTTTTAATGTACAGAAGTGTTGTTCCCTGCAATGCTGATTGCCCACAGTTAAAAGATAGTTAATCCTTGGGCACTTGGTTGATCTGTTTTTTTTTTTTTTTAACTGAACGTTGATTCCTTCATGATCAATGCATAGCAAGAAAATGGGGTAATTTGTACAAACAGTACTAATCGCAGCTCTTGTTTTTTCAACATAGGAGTTTAATTATGTATTTGTTGAGGGTTGATCAACCTATCCAAATTTGGATTTCTTTGATGGAGAACAAAGAATTTACTGCTTGTAATAATTTGTAAGGTCAGTTTAAATAAGGAATGGACGGGTCTTTCTCCTGGACTTTTCTTTAATGGGAATGGCTAACATTGATCTGGTCATTTGGAAAAAAATTAATGGTGAAGAGCCTGAGATCGACCTGGTCCTATTTGAATATCAAACTTGAATACAATATTTGCTTGTTTTATTAAAGGGAAATGATGTTTGGTGTGAATTGAGATATTTCACGGCAAAGAGCGAAGGCAAATTCTTTTCAATATCACTCGTGATGTCACCCACCTCCCCATGAATTCTACCTAAAGCGGAAATTTCACTTTGACCTTCCAATGCAACATAAGCATGTAATCCTTCGTCGATTTTCGCGAGTATAGAAATCGCACCAAATAGCACTTATGCTTACGAAAAAATGTTCGTTTAATGATAATTTTTGTTTTTTTTTTAAGAAATTCGTTTAATGATAATAAAATGCGATAAAATGAAGAAAGACCAAACATAAATCATACTATTTCATGTGTTTAGGGGTGGCTGTTTAGTTCATGTGTTTAGGGGTGGTTTTTTAAGGGTTTTTGTTCGAGCCAAGTTTGTGTGGCAACCGATTTCCCCTTGTTTGTTTTTTTCTTCCACCCGAGCTTATTAGTGCTCCTTGCACGGGCTTGCTGGTTAATAATAATATTTCGCCATTTCAAAAAAAAAAATCATACTATTTCAAAAAGACTTGGTACCGTGTAGCAAAAAAAAAAAAAAACATTTTTGGAAGTTTTCCATGCAAATCTTAAAACAATATCTACTGCATAATCAAGCATTGCGTGCGTGTTAACTTCCTCAACCAGGGTTTTGCATGTGTCTCATCATCTTAACCGCACAAAACATTAAATATTTGGTGTATCATGGCAGAAGCCGTAAAATGAAGAGCAAACTAGCCCTTGAAGACAAGTGAAGGTTTAAATTTATCAACATGACTTTGTGAGAGTAGTAATTGCCAAGTCTTGTTCCCGTTACTGCTCTAATCAAATCTTGATTATGATTAGAAATGATTTTCAATATAATGAAAGTAGCAGTACACCAACATTCTCTTTTCCTAAGTGAAGATAAGGACTGTACTTAGTATACAAACACATTTTGAGACAAGAAGTTCCTGCTTCTCTTTATTAAAGTGGAGTTCTATTGTACAAGAAATTTCATTACTTGCTAAGCAAGATTGTCCCAGTGAAGGAATCCACCATGTCCCCTAGCATTTGTGAACGTGTAAGTTGCACCTGAAACTGTTCAATGAAATGCCTTAGTCTCATCAGATTGCAAAGACATCAAAATCTAACCAAGCTTTCCATGAAAACCTATAAAGAAGAACCAATAGGGTATTAGGGTATATACCTTGATAGCCTTCGAGAACTGGATCTTCTGATAGCAAGAGTGGGGTGTCTAGGTCAATAAACCTACACAAGAGCTTGCAATATTTAAACAATATAATAAAATAGAAATTGGGACAATACCTAAGGAAAACAATATGAAGCAGCATAATCTGTGAAAAAGGCTCAGACATTTCAAATAAAATACAATACTTACTTGAAACATCCAAGGCCAGCAGCAAGGTGACCAGCAAATCCCATAGCAAGTCTTGTCTCAACCATACCACCAATCATCAAATCCAAACCTGCTGCTCTTGCTTTTTCAATAATATCCAATGCACCTATAACTCCAACTTTTGCAAGCTTAATGTTAATGACATCTACAAGATTCCCTTCCACAATCCTGTAAACATCAACTAAACTTCTGCAGCTCTCATCAGCTGCAACAGATACTCCATACTTTTCTCTTGCTATGCTACTCACATATCCAAGACCATCCCAATCATCTCTATGAACTGGTTGCTCAAATAGAACAGGGGTCAACCCCAATTCTGTAATACAAAACAAACTAAGTTCCTAACCAAATTGCTAAAAATAATGCAATTAAGGTGCATGTGTGTATTTTGTAATGCAGCAATGACAATCATTTGGATCATATATGGAGAAAAATAGTTCAATTATGTAGGTTTTAACCATGTAATTTCTCAAGGACTTCCACTGCTTCGTTAGAGTTATAGCCTTCGTTAGCATCTAGAATAAACTGACACTCAGGGTGGGCGACACGTATGGCTTGAAGCACTTCTATATCTGCATTGAGATTCTTCCCCACCTTCAGTTTTAAAGTTTTAAATCCTTGTTTATAGTACTTAGAAGCCAATTCAGCTGCTTCAGCTGAAGAAACAATAGGGATCTGCAAATATAATATGTTGGCTTAAATTTATTTTTTCACTTCTGTAAAATTATATTTATCATAAGCATTTCTCTGAGATTGTATAAGATCTTAACTGTTATATCAGTGGTTATGGTATTTGAAGCACCACCAAAAAGCCTCCACAATGGCACACGAATACTACTTGCGACAGCATCGATTACTGCCATCTCCACTCCAGCCCTAACCTTCAATGTTGAAAAAAGTAGACTGAAGTGAAATTTTCATAAAAAAATAAAATAAAATAAAAACATCACATTTCACAAACTTGTAATCACATGGGAACCAGTTCAACATCATCTGAAATTGAAACTGCTCAGAAACAATTTGAACAAAATAAGTTAGAACAATAAAGTCATACTAGTTCCTTACAATTGAGCTTATCAAATTATATTCCTTTCTGTAATCCTTTTACTATGAGCAAACATAATCTTCTTTGCTAATTTAGAAAGACATTTTGCACACATACAAAATTAGGAAAAGGAAGAACTAATTAGTTGAGTTGGAATTTCATGGGGTCATTAATATATTAACTATATTCTCAACACTATCATAATCATTGACCCAATTCTGGTCCCTCATACCAACCGTGAATAGAGTGCATCATCATTACAATTTACAAAGAAAGCATTAACAAAAACTTTTTCCTTCTTGTATCTGAATTATTATCTTGATCTTGATTCCAGAAACAGAAAATGTTAGCAACTTTCAAACAAAACAAAAAAATTAGAGTTTCTCAGAATCAAGCAGAGAAAATAACCAAAGTACTGAGCCTTGATCAGAAGGAAAAGTCAAGCAATATTACTAAATAAAATGCTAAATTTAAGATTGAAAATTATCTCAAAATTTGTAACTAACTATCCTTTAATATTCATAGTTACCGCAAATAGAAAATTACGGTTACATCTGATATTCAAAATCAAGTAATTTGTATAATAAAAGGCCTTTCAAAAGTACTTGAAGCGAGTGACCGAAGTAACAAATGATACGAATCATTAAGTACATGTTTAGATTGACGGTGAGATTGACAGAGTCATAGAGAGCCTCTGCAATTTTGGCAAAACCTACACTTTGAAACTCCAAAAAATTCACGGTGTCACCGTGATTCTAACAAACTCACCACCCATCCAAACACTAAATTGAGAATAAAAAAAACAACACAAGTTAAAGGGTTGACTAAGATCAAACTCACTGAAGCAAATTGATGTCCTGGAAGAATATCACCAATCTCCGTCAACATAGAACCCAATGTTAATGCAGGACACTTCAACAAAAACTCACATGCCTCAGAAGCTTTAACCATAGCTGTGTGTTGATCCTCAGCAGTAACAAAAGGTAGAATTGGTGTTTCACCCCACCCTACGGCACCGTTACTCAATTCAACTCTAATTGCAACATTTTCTACCTTGTCCAATTTTGAGGAAGCAATAGTAAAAGGCGCAATTAAGGGCACATTTAATGGCCTATTTTCTGCTCTATGAACATCAACAGTGAAGGTTTCTAACAAAGTTTTGAAACCATATGCAATTGGTTTTGCTGTTGATGTAGTATAAGAAGCCATGATAGTGGAAAAATGAGTAGATTTTTTGGTGAAACGATTCGTGAAGGTGATGGAATTGGAGTTTTTTGAATTGTTGGTGAAAAGGGTATCAGGAGAACAGAGAAAACTGTGTGATAGCGATGATTTCATTTGCAATTGCAATTTCAACCCAGATGAATCCATTGAAACTTTGTGTATAGTGAATTTTTTTTATTAATGATTTTGTGAAGTAATCTATGTTAATTGTTTTTGTCTACGGTGGTGATTATTTATACATAGAATACAAAGGATGGTGCTTCAAACCTCCTATGATTTATATTTGTCTTTTCTTTCTAACGTTGCATCATGTTACATGTATGACAAATTTATATTTTTCGAATATCGTTTTTTTACTTTTCTTTAGATGGATGCACCAGTCTCTTTTTAAGTTAATCAAAGTTTTTGTTCAAATTCAATCTTGAACAAACTTTCAGAGTGAGTTTGCTATCCATTTAGGTCCACAATGCGCGAAGAATAACCAGTTAAAAAAAGAAGAAGTAAACAAGTGAAGAATTCAAGTTCGAAGTTTAATCCTCTTAAGAGTCCCACATCGGTTAGGAGTTGACTTGACAATTTGTTTATAAGTGGGGGCAATCCTCACTTTACAGGCCGGTTTTGTGGAATTGTGTTAGACCAAACCACGATTTCTAATATGGTATCAGAGCCTCTTCACAATTTTTTGGACAATAATCACCTCACAAACCGTTTTTGTGAGATTATATTAGGCTCAATCACGATTTCTAATAAATCCCTATATATTTCTAATTCAAAATAAAATATAATTTTCACATCAAAAACAAAAATCATTTTTAACTTTAACATAAAGTAATGGGATGTACAGGTTTACATCGCAATAATTCACACGATGACCCTAAAAGGCCAAAACCGTACAATAATGTCAATACTTTATTGAAATAGTTTTCCATGCAGTACAATATAGCTATAAAAAAACTACAGCATTCCTCCCTAATTATAAGGCATTTTTGAAAAATTAACGGAAATTAAGATAGTGGATATTTATATTAAATATGTTTGTAATTACTATTGTTTTTACAATTTTATCCTTTAAGAAAGAGGGTTTTTTCAACATTTTTATTTATTGCTGATTGAAGAAAAAGATGTATAATAAATAGGGGCATATATGTAAAGAAATAATTAATGTAGTTGGAAATAGAAAATAAATCTTATAAAAAGGGACCAACAAAATTCTCAAAATGATCTTATAATTAAAGACTGAGGTAGTATAAGATTTCAATGTCTTGCAGCTGACTTGTTAAGTAAAAATTAAAAATGGTGCCTACCAGAAGATTCTTCGACAAACCTTTCACACAAGTTTTGTAACAAGATATATTGTAGTCAGACTAATATGCTACCCAATGGATGACTGATAAAGATCCTCTAGTCTATAGTTGCAGAAAATGGATCCTCTCCTTTATTAAATAAAAAAAAAAAGACAATGAAAATTGATCTTCTCTATTTTCTCTTTTGAGAAATGATATTTGTATATCTATTTTTGACAACTTTTGAAACAACTATCTCTCTCATATTTATATGTGTTTTTATTCTCTCTCTTTTTATTATTTTTGTCTAATAAAAAGAGGAGAAAAGTAGTTGTCACAAGAGTTGTACAAAATTGGTTATACAAATACCACTTCTCTTTCTCTTTTCATTTTTTCCACAATTACTAAAATTTTGGAATGATTTAGAATATAGGGTTAAATATGTTTTTGGTCCCTATAAATATACTAACTTTCGTTTTAGTCCCTCTAAAATTTTCCTTCAACTTTTAGTCCCTATAAAATTTTGAATCGCTACTTTTGGTCCCTATTTTAAAATAAATTTTAGTATTTTTAAAAAAATTGTAGAAAAATGTGTAGAATATTGTAAAAATATTTCTCCAAAAAAATTAGAATTTTTTAAGTAAACATAAATTAAATAATCTGCAAGTCCTAGCTCAGCTGACAAAATGCCGAAATTGTTAGGTCGGATGTTATGACCGGGAACCCTGACATGTCCACTTGTGTGTGTGAGTTTATAATGGTTTTACTATTTCGTCTATCTACAAAAAAAAAAATGAATTTTCAACCATATAAAATATAAAAATTCATATTAAATTTATGTTTTGTTAAAAAAAATTAATTTTTTTGGGAGAGATTCTTATAATATTATGAATTTTTCTAGACTAAAACAAAAAATTGATATATTTATAAGGAACAAAAGCATATTTAACCCTAAAATATATAGATAGATGATATATTTGGATCTTTCCTCCTAATAATGAAGATCAATTTCTACAATTGCATCTTGAAATTTACTAACTTCCATTAGTTTGAATTATCCTCCAACTTTATCAATCTTTGTTAGAAGACCTGACTGACCATCTTTAATAAAGATATAAAGGAAATGCAACGTTATGCAAAGTAACAATATTATTGCTCAAAAAAAAAAAAAGTAACAATATTAAAATTGTCAAAATGTTGATGAAAAATCAATAGTTTTTATTAATATATAGGAGTAGTTTAATTCGTAACCCTATACACCCAATCTTGGCGATTGAGCACCGTTATTTGAACATAAAAATTCAGACACCTTGTCTCATATGATATCTCATATATTTTTTATTTTTTGACACAAAACAAACAACATTCATTCATTTAAATTGATAGAGTACATCGACGCAATATAAATTCGTTAAAAATAAAAAGGATGAATCTGTGAACAAACTCACGACATCCATGTTAATAGCATAAAACGGCAAAGTACATAAGCCTACAAATATGACTTTATTAAAATATCCGGAATAACCATGTTTCCGGATCTGCAATGTTGATGACGCCAAAGTCATTGGTTGGATTTGCATTGGATCGAAGCTGATATGACAATCTGAATCGAACAAACACCTCAACAAGGGAAAAGACAAACAACGCCGCACAAAGACGACAAACAAAACAGCATCGCACTAAGACGACGAAATCACAAAAGAAAGACCTAATTCGATGTGAAAATCACTTATTTAAATAGAAGGGAAGGAAAAAAATGATTTAGAGGGATGATTTGGGGTCAAAATTTGACCCTAAACCACCCCTCTTTGGTGGATGAAAGAGATAAAATTAGGGTTTCAGCCGACGGCTCACAAAGGAGAGAGAAAAGAAGGAATATCTCATATATTTATCTCTACTTTACTTTTTATGTTTTACAATTTACGCACATCTCAAAAGTACATCCAAAAATCAAAGAATAGAAGAATACCTTATTTGACATAAAAAATACATTTCTCTTAGCAAATCCCGTATGCTCTCATTGATGACAACAATAACATCAAATTCGTTTCTTTTTTTGTTGCAATATTAAATTACAATAATAAAGATTAAATGTATTTCTTATTCCTCTATTTTTTAAAAAAAATGAAGTTTGATCCCTATTTTAAAAACCTAATATTTGGCCCCAACTATTTTTTTCCTTCCAAATTTTCCAACTCCACCCCATTTTGAAGCCATTTATACATATATGAATCATTCATTAATGACTTGGTTATCACCCCTCTGAATATTTATGTCAACAAAAAACAAGTTACATAAGCACTGGCACATCATTATAAATAAGTCATATAAGCAAAAATGCAATGACCAATCGAAACTTTAGTATTTAGACAATAGGGAGAGATAATAAATTCATTTAACCCTAATAACAAATAGCATCTACCCTCTACCTGCCTACCATATGTGGTCTCTTTGTCATACCAAAGGACGGAAAGAAGATATGCCCCTCAAAGGAAACATGGGTCAACTAAGTCCCAGCTGAAAACATTTAATAATAATAAAAAATGTCTCTTTCAATATAAAATATATAAATTCTACTTATAAAAAGAGGAAATCGGAATTACATTTTTTCCATTCACTCGAAAAAATACTTATACCCAGGGGCGTAGCCCTTCATATGGGAGAAATTTCTTTTAAGTGGTCGGTATGTATTTTTATTCGGCTACCCCAAATAATAAATATTGAACTACCCAAACAAATTTCGTTGCAAAATTAGCATAAATAATAAATAAAAAGTTACTACAAGATTGATAGATTTATTAGTATTTGTTTGATACTCTCGATCTCAATAACAACAATAGAGAAACTTTTTTCAACAATAAAAATTATCAAGACAATAGTCATAGACAAATTAAAAGAGTTTCTTGCAAATAACCTATTTATTTACATTTGAAAAGACATTATTAATCTATTATTAAACAGTCTATTATTGATGAAATTTTGGATTCTTGAAACACATTTTGCCTAACGTTTCTAAATAGCGATTTTTATGTTAAGTTTCTAAAATTTGTTAATTTTAGTCCTTAATTTTTTTGTTAAAGATTAAATTCAAGACTAAAAATACTTTGTTTTAGTAAAATTTTAAAAAACTGAGATAAAAATTGAATAATTTTTATTAAGCACTAAACATAAAAAATTATAATTTATGTGACTAAAAATATATTTTATCCTTAAAAATATAAGTTCGTTTTAAAAAAAAAAAAAAATCTTTTTTATAGTTGGCCCCTGCATAAATTTTTTTCGAGCTTCGCCGCTGCTTACAGCTGGACCATTGAATAAAAAAAAAGAGCATTGTTGTTTATCTAGAGAGATTTTATCAAGAATTGATTAAGAAAAGGTCTTAGCCAATTCATGCCCCGTTTGGATAAACAGCTTATATAGATGCTTATAGCATTAGGGCTTATAACATTAGAGCTTACATAATAAGCTCTTATACTTGATAAGCTATTTATGTTTGGATATGTACACTAAAAAGTACTTACATAAATTGAAGTGTTTGGATGTGACATTACATAAGCAATTATCGAAATTTTAAATATTTTTAAATTAATAAAAAAATCAAAGAATCAAACCACAATTATCAAGATTTTTTTTGATAAAATTAATCAAGATGTAAAAACAATATTATAATATATTAATTATAATTATATATATAGTATAATCAATATTCGTCCTTAAAAAAAATATCAATATTTATATAAGACAAAATTAACATTAGATAAGTATATAGTTACGTAACAAAAAAATATTCATATAAGAAAAAAATATTTATATTCAGTTTTATTTTGTTACGTAAAAAATAATAAAAATCTTAGTTACGTGTTTTAAATTAGTAAGACAAGTATATAACAATTTTGTTACTTATGCACCGCCAAAGATAACTAACATTATAATTAAAATATATGTTTTGAAAAAGTGGATCCAGAGAGAATCGAAGGAGGTTACATAAATTCATAAGCTCCTTGTTAAGCCGGAGGGTAAGTTGAAAATTTAGGCTTATTAAAATATGGCATAAGCAACTTATGAAACTATGATAATCTATTTTTATTTATTTACCCAAACACCTTTAAAAAGGCTTATGGGAGTAGATAAGCCCACATAAGCTCAAAATAAGCCAATCCAAACGGGGCTTAAATTTGTTATTTGCGGGAAATCAAGGGAGATAATGTTGTGTAATTAAGGAAAGATGTTAGCAAATACAATGTTTTGAAATTTTCTTGAGGATGATATTTCAAATGAGAGAAAGAAGTTTGAAAATTGTTGTTGACACATATGATAGGGCTGAAAAACACATGTAAAAGACGAAAATGACCCTGCGGCAGTTAACTATCGAAGTTTAGAACTGACTGCAGTTAACTATCGAAGTTTCTTCGGCAGTTAACTGCCGACGAAAAAAGAGAAAAAAGAAAAAAGAAACCTCGGCACTTAAGTTCCGAAGAACTCATCACCTTATTTTTTTTTTTGAAATATTATGCTATGCTTGGAGTATACTAACTTTTAGGCTTAATAAATCATCCGGTCCCTTAACTTAATTGTTTATACCAATTTAGTCTCCTAAATATAAGTTGTATCAAATTGGTCCTCAAAGTTTTGCTCCGTTAATAGTTTAGGTCTTTTCTGTTAGTTTGTATCAAAAAACGTTAGGTTATATGTCGTTTGACGTGGCAATTTAATTGGGTATGTGGCAAAGATGACTCACCACTAAATATATAAATTAACGTTTTACAAGGACGCAAATCAAACCGAAAATTTTATAGGGGCGAAAATCGGAAATGTTCTATATTACAAAGGTGAAAAACACTATTAATCCTTTATAATATGACAAAAAAGGGTAATTCTTTGATTTGAATGAGAAAAGATGGGTACTGATACTCATAAGCAAAAATAATTGACTCAGCAGTTAGTATTACTTCAAAAATATTTAAACATGAGAAGTGGTGTGACATTAAATGATTGAATATTGAGTATGAGTACATGAGAAAGATGGCTAGACATTAAACATGAGAAACGTTATATCCAATTAAATTGTGAATATTGTTCAATAAGCCTTTCAATAATTTCTTTTTAACAAATGCAATTCATTGATAATCAAAGAAGGATGAGATAAAGATCGATATTCTAGTTAAAGTATAAACAACCTTATTTATTTGTCTCTTAGCATGATTCACAACAATCTCATTATTAGGTAGTTGAGACGAGTTAACAATGTCTACTATAATTTTACAGTCAGACTGAAAAATTACGGATGACATGTCTTGAGCTATTGCAAACTTAAAAGCTTCATACAAAATATGTATCAGTATCAACTTGGCGTGCATTGTATGAAAAGTCCAAAGAATTGCATGTCAGTATTACATACTCATCCCGATTCAAGGGATTGGATTACTTCCTTAGGAGTAGTAGCAAAGATGCAACATGATCCTCAAGTTTAAGAAACCCCCAAGCCATACCTTACTTCAATATTGAGCATGAAATCTCCTTGGAGAATAATATAAAAACGGTTTCATAATTAATGGCATCACATTGCCAACAAATTAAGTGAATTGTAATATGGCCCTTAATAATACATCATCTGATTCTGATGATGAAATTGGAAAATCACGAGCAATGATATTTCCACATGAAAAGCCACTTCATGAAATTCTTGGTGGAGGAAAAGGTACGCCATTATTTCATCTTTGTCATTTTCTCTTATATTTTATTTATGATTTGATTTGGACATGTAACAAAATAGTCCCCACAAACAAATATAGCATGAAGGAAAATGAAAGTTAACAAAAGGAACACTATACATATTTGACAATAAAAATTACAAAGCCATATACACAAAAATGAAATCACTCTCCTTAATTTCTTAAATTGTAACTTACTCTATGGTAACACTACTTAGTTTATTTTCCCTTGTATTTTGCCAGAACAAATGAAGGTTAGACTTGAAAAAAAGTTACTAATCATATTGCTTAGATGAAATTTTGAGACTCAATGAATTGTTCATAATGATTTGGTTGATAAATGTGTAGTGGCTGATGTGTTATTATGGAGGGACAGAAATGTATCAGCTGCGTTTTTGCTTGGGATAACATTAATTTGGTTCCTATTTGAGGTTGTTGAGTACAATATTGTGACACTTCTTTGTCACATTTCCATCACCACAATGCTTGTAATATACCTATGGTCTACACTTGCAGATATCTTGAAATGGTACGCATTTTACATAGCACTCATAATTGTGAATTAATAAAATGTTTTAGGAAATTTTGCTCCACTTGCATACATACATATATATATATATATATATATATATATATATATATATATATATATATATATATATATATATATATATATATGTTATAGTCCGGACTCAAGTAAGGACTCACTTTTGCATCAATGTTACCATCCTGCCATTATCTTATTTGCTCAATAAGTCATTTTGAACACAAGAGCTGATAACTTTGAAGGGAATTTTTGTCACTGTGTTATATGTAAACTAATTAGAATGATATTGGTATATTTCTTTACTCTCTTTACAAACCAAATGACATTTTTTAATTAATCTACTTTACTACATTTTCTTTGCCTATTAAATTGTATTTTTCAGGAATGGTCCGCAGTTCCTAGAAACTGTTTTACAAGAATCTTTCTTCCAAGAGCTTGCTTTCATTGTCCACAGAAGATTGAACCAATTACTAAGAATGTTCCTTCACATATCGTGTGGAACAGACCTACCAATATTTCTTCTGGTATCACACTATCACAAATACTAACACTTTATTGGACTCTAATTCTATTCTCAATCAATATAGTGAACTTGACCTTTCTTTTTAAACCTATTTTCACAGATCAATGTTTGCCTCTATATATTGTCAGTGATTGGAACCTACTTCAACTTTATCAATTTGTTATATATTGGTAAGAACTAACTTCTACACATTGCTATTAAAAAAATGAATTAAGGAAGAGGAAATTACGTACATTTTTTATTCTTAATTTTAGTAACTATTGATTTGATATTATTACAAATAAATATGGGTACTAAGTTGTCCTCTTTATGGTTGATAAGGTTTTCTTTGTCTACAAACACTGCCAATTGTGTATGATCGATATGAAGAAGAAATTAACAATCTGGCTGGACATGTCATAGTAGATCTGAGGAGAAAATATAGAAGGTTTAAGAAAAGTTATCTCAACAAAATTCCCCGAGGACCAGTGAAAGAAAAGAAAATCACATAGACAATTATTTTTAAATTGAATAACTTGTGTGAGTAGAGCATCGATCTAATGTAAACTTTATGGACAAATATGATCCATATAGTATTGTGATAAATATAAAGTTTCTATTGGATATTTTCACATGCTAGCTATACATGGCAATGGGGATTGTACAAAAATTTGGATGATGGAATACGACTTTTTTTCTTTTGAAAAAACCAAACACCGTCAAAAATTTATATGGAAACAAAATTTCTAACAATAATCTTACTGTTAATCACTTAAAATAGAGTTCATCTATCGCATATTCCGCCTAAAGGAGATACTATCTGAATTCATTAACATCTAACATTATCCGTCTAAAGAAATTATTTTGAGTAGGAATCCTATCCTAAATAAGTTGCCAAGAGAAAGTTATCATATTTAAAGAAGCCCTTTTAGAAGGTTCAAGTTCCAAACAAACAACACATGCATCCATATGAGATAATTAAGGTGCAATTTTGATCCTTTTGTCAATAACTTTTATTAAAAATAATTGGCTAAATTGCATTTTTGGTTCCTTAACTATTTAGGTAGTATCGCTTTGGTCCCTTAATTAAAATTCGATTTATTTTGGTCCCTTAACTTCTATCCGTTACACATTTTGGTCATTTCCGTTAATTTTAATTCAAAAACGTTAGGTTTTCTTCATCTTCTTCTACTCTTTTTCATCTTCATATCATCTCCATCAACCTTCAACAACAAGAATCCCAGAAGAAAATGAAGAAAACCTAACGCTTTTGAATTAAAACTAATGGAAATGATCAAAATGCGTAACGGAGAGAAGTTAATAGACCAAAATAAATCGAATTTTAATTAAGGGACCAAAACGATACTACCTAAATATTTAAATGACCAAAAATACAATTTAGCCAAAATAATTCTACTAAATTCTTCTCTCACTATTTTATTTATTAAATTTTTTCTAAATTCTCTTATAATATATTTTCGTGAACTGAATTAAAGGGAATGTTAAATTTTAGTGTAGTTTTTTCTCTTCAAATCTTAACCTTTATTTTGTTTGCAATTTTATTACTTTTTCACCTAATCAAATAATTTAATGTTATATCGTAATTTCAAATGGGTCTCTTCAAAGACACTTGTTAAAGATTTAAAAATAAAAATAAATTTTAAATTTTATGTAATTTAAACTAATTCTTAAACTTTTAATGTGTTTCCCTCAAGAAAAAAAAACTTTTAATGTGTTAAATGAATCATTTTCACCGGAAGTGTCATAAGAGCATTTGTTAGGGTATTGTTTGCCTGTGATTTTGGCAAACGGGAGCTACTTCTGATTATTACAAGGTAGATCGAACTAGAAATCTCAAGACCGTTGTGCAAAGGTTTTTATCGAAAAAGAGTTTGAAAAAAGGTCACGAAATGCACTCAGATTGCTTAGAAAGCAGAACGAGTTTGATAGTAAAAGGCAGTGTCTCTCGACAAATTTGAGATTGCAAGAAAAAACTTAAATAAAGCAAGTAAAAAAGATAAAAAAAAAAAAAAAAAGTAATTTTACGCACGTAAACTCAAAAGAAAAGTAAAATATATTGCATTAAAAATAATATATTTTCGTAAACTGAATTAAAGGGAATGCTAAATTTTGGTATAGTTTTTTCTCTTCAAATTTACCCTTTATTTTGTTTACAATTTTATTACTTTTTCACCTAATCAAGTAAGGTACCGTTTAGGCTGACTTTTTTTCGGTCTAAAAGCTACTTTAAAACAAAGTTAAAATAAAGTTATTTAAGGAAAAAGTTAAAGCTGTTTGGTTTCTTTATTTTTTTAGTTCTAAAGTTATTTTTAAGTTAAAAGTTGTTTGGCAAAATATTGTACAAAACTTAATTTTTTTTTCTTCGGTGGTGTCCGGAATTCGAACCCGCGACCTTACATATATTTATACATTGTCTATATCAACTGAGTTAAGCTAGAGAATAGTTTTTTTTTCTTTTCCAATTATACTGTATAACAATTTTTGTTATAAGAATATCATATTTTTGGTGTCATTTAAAAAGATAAGAATTTATATTATATGATATTATATTTGTTACATTGTTGGTGTCATTGGAAAACATATGTTAAGTTTTTTTAATAAGAAAAAGATATGCATAGTTTGTTACACTATAAATGTGTAAAATATATATAAGTATAATTTTTTTAGGCATCTATACTAGTACTTTTAATTAAAATCAAAATTTTATAAAAATAATAATTGTATGCATTACGCAACACTGAAAAAATTATACGCATTAGCGTAATAAAAAAAACAGACATACAGATATAAAATATTACTCTAAACGCTAATGTGTGTGTGTGTGTGTGTGTATTTGTGAGGTTAAAGAAAGGGAATAAAAATATTTGGTGTCATTCAATGACAGCATGAATAAAAATATTTTTGAGGTTGTGATAATTAAACGATATTAAAATTAAATATATAAGTGATAAAAAGATAATAAAATTCCTTCAAAAATAGATAATAAAATTAAATTGATCCTCCTTTAAAAAAAATTATATGGACCGGTTCAAAAAAAAAATTAAATGGAAGAAAAAAAACAAATTGAAATATAATATTAAAAATAAAAGATAAGATTGCTGCGTGAGTTGAAGAGAAGTGCTTGTGAAATAAATTACAGAGAAGTAGTTTTTTGAAGTAGCATTCAACAACTTATGGTTAAAGCTTATACCATTAAATTTTATGCATTCTAAAAAAAGTACTTTTTTTCGAAGGAACTTTATGGATATTGTGTTTGGCTTAATTTCTCCGTAAAAATGTAAAAAAGCTGGAAAAAAAAAAGTCAGGCCAAACGGTACCTTACTCTTCTTTCTAATTTTAAATGGGTCTCGTTTTTTTGGTAGTGTCACTATTTTTTTTTTTTTGTACTGCTTTAAATGGATCTCTTGAAAGACACTTGTTAAAAATTTAAAAATAAAATTAATTATAAATTTTATTTCATTAAAACTTAAACTTTTAATGTGTTTCCCTCGAGAGAAAAAAAAAAAAGAATATTTAACGTGTTGAATGAATCATTCTCACCGCAAGAAGTGTCATAAGAGCATTTGTTAGAATATCTTTTATTTTTTTTTTTGAAGAAAACATGTGTTAGAATACTTGTTAATCTTTTCCATTTTAAATTTGAATCGAATCAAATTTAATCTAATATTTCTGATTAAAATTTTAAATCAAATCAAATTTAGTACGGTACTATGTATTTTGAAAAAATATGTACACACAAGAATGAATATGATTAGAAAAGGTAAAAAAATCCGCATCCGTGGATGAAATCTGCCACGGACATGATGTGGATATCATAATGGACTTCCATGAATAAAATAAACAATTATTTCAACTACCCGCTGATTAATGGATACATATACAAATTTAATTGTATTCGCACCTGTGGATATCCATATCCTTTATTGAATCGAGTAAATTACACAAATAAACTTAATACACCCTCCGGTCACTAATATAAACAAAAATTCATTTTTAAGATACATTCAATTAATGATGTATGTGATCTTTATTATATGTAGATATGTTTTTGTCTGTTTGACTTACACATGACTGGTTACGCCTTCACTTGGTTCAAAAGCCTCGGCACCGCCAGAGCTGTTGAAGAGAAGTTAGACAGAGCACTTGTAAATTCTGATTGGTGTAACATGTTCCCAAACGCAGGTGTTGAATGCCTTTCGACGACATCTTCTGATCATTACCCATTGTGGCTCACGTGCAAACCGGTTACTGCTGTCAACAGAAATCCACATCGCTTTAAGTTTGAAAATGCGTGGCTCGCTGAACCTGATTTTAAACAACAAGTGCAGCAACGCTGGAAGCTCTATCCTAAAGAAGGTATCAAGCAAAAATTGAGTTATCCTGAAGACTACATTACTGTCTAACTTCTCTTCAACAGCTCTGACATATAATAAAGATCACATACATCATTAATTGAATGTATCTAAAAAGTGGATTTTTGCTTATATTAGTGACCGGAGGGTGTACCTTTCAACTTCCTAAGCAAAAAACCTTGATAATGCAACTGTTATTAGTTATTACACAAACTTTATTTATGTTAGCGTAACGTAGGGATATTATGTTTTGTTTAAAAAAAAATACGAGGAACTTTTGTTTTTTAATTAATGTTATCCATAAATACATGTATAAACCCATGAATACTTTTTTATTTTTTTGAAGGATAAGCCCATGAATACTTTAAAATGCTTGAATTATTTATTGAACGGATATCCATATATGGATAGGATACATTTCATATTTATCCAAGATAGTAGACTATCCTTAAAAAAAAAAAAAAAAAAACTATGGGCTATTGCTTTTTTAAGAAAAAAAATCACTTTTTCGAGTTTTGCATTTGTTTATTACAACATAATTTTGTCTCTTCTATCTTTTTTTTCTTTTCTTTTGCCTCGTTACATTGTAACACTACAAAAGAAAAAAAAAAGAGCTTTGCATCCGTTTGTTACAACTTTTAAAAAAAATCAAAATCTAAAAACATATTCAAATGAGAAGCTGTTAAAAGCAGCTTCTCAAAAAATAGATTTCTTTAAATGAGAGAGAAAATATGGTTTAAAAAATTAAACTAATTTTGTAACAAAAAGTTCATTATATATAATTATATCAAAAGAAACTAAATTATTTGTTTAAAAAAAAAATTATTACGATAAACAAACACAAATAAATTTTGATTTCTCATAAAATCTCTAAGATATAATCCATCATCCGCATGCAATTACATTAACATCCCTAAATCTGATTGGTCGGTCAACAGAAAACGTTTTATTTCTGCACTACCTAATCTACAGTACAGTACTATAATAACAGAAACACACACTATTACAATTTGATCAAAGAGTGAAAGAAGCGTCGTCAAGGAAAAAGAAGAAGATGGAAAAGAAGAGTACATTCGACTTGGTTTCAGACGATTCCGATCACAAATACCACAACAAGAACATCGCCGGAAACTGCTTCAGCGACACAAAGAGCGCTATATACAAACGAATCATGAAAGAGTGGAAAATTCTCGAAAAAAATCTACCCGAATCCATCCACGTCAAAGCCTACGAACGCCGCATTGATTTACTCCGCGCCGTCATCGTCGGTGCTGCCGGTACACCTTACCACGACGGTCTCTTCTTCTTCGACATTCAGTTCCCTGAAAATTACCCAAACAACCCGCCAAAGATCAATTACCATTCATTCGGGTACCGTTTAAACCCGAATCTTTACGCTAGCGGCAAAGTTTGTTTAAGCCTTGTCAACACATGGAATGGTAAAAAGTGCGAAAAGTGGGACCCATCAAATTCAACTCTTCTTCAAGTTTTGGTTTCTATTCAAGCACTCGTTCTTAACGCGAACCCTTTTTTCAACGAACCTATTTACCGTTCGGTGAGTCGTTCTTCTTACGAAAAGAAATCACGTGCTTACAACGAAGACGCTTTCGTTCTCACGTGCTACACTGTTATTAATCTCATTCGGAAACCACCTAGGAATTTCGAGGATTTCGTTAAGGAACATTTTCGTGAAAGAGGTCCAGTTCTTCTCGCCGCGTGTAGAGAGTACGCGAATGGGCGCGTGAGGATTGGTTATTACAATTGTAACGAAATCGCGAGTTCCTCAACGAAGACGGTTATTAAAGTTAAGGATTCTTTGAAGGTGTCGTTACGGAATGCTTACTGCATTATGTATAAACAGTTTATAGGGTGTGGTGCTTCTTTGGAGGGTTTTCTTCCAGTCTTGGAGATTGCGGTACAAGAAAAGAGGAAGAGCAAGAGATCCAACGGTGGGAATGGAATCTTCAAGAAAGTTATGGGGAAGATCAAATCAGCTTTGGGATTGAAGAGGAAGAAAAAGAAGAAGAGTACGTGATACATTCAAAAGGTTTTTCTTTTTTTCTTTTTTTCTTTCTTTCTTTCTGCATGATCATGGAGTTTATTATTATTATTTTTTATGGTTAAAAAAAATTACTCCGTATTAGGTTTTTAGCTGTAAAGAATCCCCTTTTATTTTTGTCCTTAAACTTTAAAGCAACAAAAAGATACATATGGTGGAGGGCGTTTATTTCTCTGGAATGAAACGTTTCTACCTTCAATTTAAGTTTAAAGTTAATTTGTTACGTGTTGTGTTTGTTTTTTTACTTCTTTTTATCTAAATGAAGTTTATTCATGCTTGTGCTTTGATGCGACTTGATACTTGATAGAGATGAGGTTAGTATAGTTTCCATTTTTATTTGGCTTCATCTTTATGGGATAATTAAGAAACAATTGGTTTTGGTTAATGGTAAATGTACGGTCTTGAATTGAAGAATAATAGTACACCAAAAAAAAAAATTGAAGAATAATAATATCTAGCATTTTTTTCTTCTTTTTGTTAAAACTTTTACCTATTCAATTTTCTTAATCATTTAACTCAAACAAATTGAGTTTTATATTTATCTCGAGACTTTCTTTAGTCAATCTCACGAGAATCGTTATATAGTGCAAAAGAATACATACTATAATTTTTTTAAATAAATAAAAGTAAAATATCACTAAAAAAATGAAATCTAACTATTATTGTTCAGTTGTTGCTTTTGGTTGACTACTCCCTCTTACCATTTAGCTTTTTAGCCTATGTTTGGTTGGAGGGTGGCATATACATTCTCGCGTCCTATGGCTTGAAAAACGTGAAAATATAGAAGCTCTAATAAGGAGCATTAGCCAAATGCATGGTGGGTAGGGGTGGCAAAAATACCCATGTCCACGGGTAAAATCCATCACAGGTACGGGGCGGATAGCTAAACGGGTATCCACGGGTATAATAAAAGGGTATTTGACCCATTATTATATGGATACGAACACGGATTTGATTGTATCCATACCCGATGATAAATTAAGTAAATGACTAAAATATCCTTATATATCTTATTTTATTTTATCTTATTACTTAAAGTTGTTACCTTATTGAAGGAAATTTTACCGCTCACCTAAGATTCCTCATTAATAAACTATTTTTAATTTTAATTTTTTTAATTCCTCTTATCAAGTTCACCATTTCCCCTTCATTCACATCATAAAAACATATCCTGAATTATGTAAAAATCATGAATTTTCTTCAGATTATGTATGATTTATGAAATTTGGAATGGATTCTGCGTATGGATGTTTAAAAGTTGAAGATTTTTGGTAATTAAAAAAAGTTATTATTTGTACAAAAAAATAAATTCAAAAAACCATGGTACCCATGGATACCTCAATACCCACGGATACCCATATAGTGGGTACTCACGAGGGTACGGGGCGAACATAGGTATCATATTTATTTTACGGAGCGGGGACGTGTATCATATTATTCGTATCCATGGGTACCCATTAACATCCCTAATGGTGGGTGAGGTATCCATCGGATTCCAAACGAGTACTTAGTGTATGTATGTTTGGATGGTTTGACAAAATCATGAGGTACCATGATTTTGAGTCTGTTTGTTAAAAAGAGATTTTTTGAAAAAAGTTGATTTTGATTTGTGTTTGATTGCTTACATAAAAATCATTTTATCTTGCAATCTATTTTTTCTTTGTGTGGATAGAATTATGAAAAACTGCCTTTTTTTTCTTCTATAAAATTACAATAAAAGGACGTTAAAATACAACAGTAGAGGACCATATCAGAAGAGAATATCAAGTTTTCCACCGAAATAAAATGCATATAATGTGAGCTTAGCTCAGTTGGTAGGGATATTACATATTATATGCAGGAGCTGGGATTCGAACCTCGACACTCCACTTTTCCACAATTAAATTGTGTGAGCTCTAGCCACTAAACTATTTGACAAAAAAAAAAAAAAAAACATATAAAAGGCAAAGCCTATATTGCAGTAGTGGGTGATCAAACATAGAAACTGTACCAACAGATAACAAAAACGTATCAGTACTGACTAGGAAGATTTGCAGTGATTACATTAAAACAGAAATTGCAAGCTAGTTGACCGTGACCCTTCTTATTCATCTCTGCCAAGCTCATCATAAACTGGTAGAAGACTGAAAGGGATAAAAAAGATGAGGCTTGGAGTTTGAGAGGTGAACCCGAGAAAGAAAATAGAAGACAATAATTATTTTTTTGAAAATCAGGTTTGAATTGCGGACCTTGCATATATTAAGGTCACGAGGAAGGAAGACAGATTAAAGTTAGTTCTGGTGTGATTTTTGTGAGAAGCTGGTAAAAATAGCTTCTGATCTTAATTTTTTTTTAGATTCTTATAAAAGCTAAAAACAGACAAGATACAAATAATAAAAGTGATTATTTTATTTAAAAAAAATATTTTCTTCTATAACAATTTATAATTGTGTTCGTAAAGTTATAATTATTAAATGGACTTGAATCTTCTTTTAAAAACTAGCTTAAACGATGAAGATTTTCTATCACATTTAAAAATTCATCGGTTAAGAAAACTTAGTTTAAGACTCCAAACAAACTACATCTAATTTTAATACACACCACACTCATGCCTAGCATGGGTATTTAAGTCCAATTCTAACATTGTAATTGTAACTGACTATGATGATAATCCTTAAATTGAAGTGCCTAGTTTGATACTACAAACCGGATGCTTTATTTCTTTGGGAGACACTAGTCTAATCAAATAAAAGTGAAGATTTTTGTTATGTTCTTGATTTTGATTGTTGTCTTGTTGTTAGTATTGGTAGAAATGGTGGTTTGACCCTTTATTAAAAAAATATTTTTAACTGTTCTATTATCAATCATTCATAAAATCACATTAATGTTCGTATTGACGATCCATCTAATGATGCATGGCAATTTATTGGCTATTTTTGGGGTTGTCTTCTATAATTGAAAGAAGCAAGCAAGCTACGTTTGGTTACATTGAGGATCAGATATGTTAACAAATAAATTCATGTAGCAGTAAGTGTTTGCTACAAGCGAGGAGAGAGGTTATGATTATATCCGTATTACAAGCTATACCATCATATGGTATGGGTATGTTTCTGCGTCCGAAATCGTTGATAGATACTATTAAAAAAATAATGAATTATTTTTGTGGGGTAATGGTGGAGCAACCAACAGGGGTATCATATGGACGTGTTGGAAGAAACTATCCGTCCACAAAGAATTATGGTGGTATGTAGTTTAAGGATCTCACACCTTTCAATGCCTCTATGCTAGGTAAGAAAGCCTCGGAATTTCATACTAATGAGGATAATCTTGTATCTCACTTGTTTAAAGCTCGTTCACACTTCGACTTCTTTGGGGCAAAGATAGAAACAAGTTATAACTATGTTTGGCGAAATATTTTTAGTGCCAAGAATGTGGTAAAACAAGGGACTAGATTATTACATTTACACGTATTCCGTTGATGGACCACCAATTGCTATCAACCGGTGAAAGCATTTAGCCAACTCAGATAGGTAACACACAATTTCGCTTGATGTAAGTGAATTGATTCATCATGCAACCAAGACATGGAAAGCTAATCTTGTTTCTCACCTTTTTGATCCGCATACTACCAATTTAATTCTAAATACTCCTCCTTTTCCCCAAGTAACAATTGATTCTTTTGTTTCGATGGGAGAAAAGAATGGACGGTATTCTGTTCGTAGTGCATATCGAGTAGGTACAGAGAGTATAAAAGACACATCTCATTTACGCAGATTGAGACACTAAAATTTTGTTTGGAAAATCAAATCTCCCCCGTTATGTTAAGTGGATGTAGGTGAAGTGTTAGGGCTTTATCAAAAGTTACAATGGGCAGTTGAGTTGGGTTTTAATAGCAAGGATGTTATCTTGATTTGAAGGTCGCCGTCGATGCTTTCAATGGTGATAATAATAATAATAATAATAATAATAATAATAATAATAATAATTTCCATGTAGGTAGATGTTTAGTAATTCTTTTAACAACTTTGAGGTTGAGTTTAATCGGAGGCAAATAAATTAGGTAGATTGAACTAGTTTTGTAACAAAAAATCCCTTTTATATAGTTGTATCCAAACAAACTAGATTATTTGTTTAAAAAAAGTGATTTTTATTACGGTAAATAAACACAAAATAGATTCTGATTTTTCACCAAAACTCTAAAATATAATCTCTAAATTATTTTATGTCAAAATCACTTTTATTTTAATCTGTAACAAACGGGGCCTTAACAACTTCTCTCATTTGACGCTGATTTTAATTTTTTTTTAGATTCTGATTTTTTCGGATACAAAACTTTTTTCATAAACGGGCTGTTAATCTAATTGGTTAATTAACACTTTATTTTCGCCCAACTGAAATACGAGAGTATAGGAAAGGACATGTTTTCATATTATACAGTACTATACATATAACAAGAGAGATGAGAAGCACTAAACATAATTATCTTAGCTTTGAGTTAAGAATTGAGAGTGAAAGAAAGCCGAAGACGATGGAAATGATGAAGAACAAATTCGACTTAGTTTCAGACGATTCCGATCACAAATACCGCCTCGAGAACATCACCGGAAATTGCTTCGGCGACACAAAAAGTGCCGTATACAAAAGAATCATGAAAGAGTGGAAAATCCTAGAAAAGAGTCTCCCTGATAACATCTACGTCAGAGCCTACGAACACCGTATTGATTTACTACGCGCCGTCATCGTGGGCACTGCCGGTACACCTTACCACGACGGCCTTTTCTTCTTCGACATCCAATTCCCCTCCGATTACCCAAACAACCCGCCAAATATCCATTACCACTCATTCGGTTACCGTTTAAACCCTAATCTCTACCCTCCAGGCGGGGTTTGTTTAAGCATTCTGAACACATATCCCGCTGAAAACTCCGAAAAGTGGGACCCATCTAATTCGACTATTCTTCAGGTTTTAGTTTCTATTCAAGGGCTCGTTCTTAATGAGAACCCTTATTATAACGCACCTGATGCTGTGTTCAGTGAAAAGAAGTCACGTGCTTACAACGAAGAAGCTTTCGTTCTCATGTGCTACAGTGTCTATCACCTCATTAAGAAACCTCCTAAGAATTTCGAGGAATTCGTCAAGGAACACTTTCGTGAACGAGGGCATGTTCTTCTCGCTGCGTGTCGAGAGTATGCGAATGGACGTGTGATGCCTGGGTATTACAGTTGTAACAGCAATAACAGCAACATCAACAGCTTGGGTTCATCAACCACGAAGGTTATTAAAGTTAACAAGCCTTTTAAGAAGTCGTTACAGTGTGCTTACCGCCGTATGTATACAAAGTTTCTCGAGTGTGGTGCTTCCTTGAAGGGTTTTAGGTTTCTAGAGTTGGAGATTGAAGTCAAGAACAGTAAATCCAACGGTGGAGATGGAATCTTCAAGAAAGCTATAGGGAAGATCAAAGTAGCTTTAGGATCGAAGAAGAAGAATAAGATGAGTACCTAAGGAAGTTAAATAGAAGTTTTTTTGCTAACTAGGAGTAGTAAATTAGAAAGAACTGGTCTGATTTTATAATTTAGCCGTAAAGAATCCCTTTTTGTTTCTTTGATGACACTCTCTAGAGTATGAAATGTTTCTAGCTTCAATTTATGAATAAAGTTAATTTGTCCCTAATTTGTTTTCTTTGTTTTGTGCTTTATATGGTTTTTACTCCTTTTTCCAAGTTATATTTATTCGTGCTTGTGCCTTGATGCAACTTAATAGAGGTGAGGTTAGTATAGTTTGAAATTATGTAGGGCTTCATTTTCATGTGATAAAAAATTAGGATCTGTTTCAGGTGCATGATATGATAGAGACATGATATTGTTAGAAAGTGGATACAAATATGTTATGATAGTGATAGGATAGACATTTATCATGTCATACATTTGATGCACACATGATAAGAAAGATGATATTATTATTGGATGCTGCATCAAGCGAATAGTTAATCCTGAATTGTCGCGAAATCATTACTATTGGCCAAGAACCCATGTTTTCCGCCCATTTCCTATTGTAAGCTGCCTCATGCATTTTCCCCACAACCCTGAGGTTTGACATGTAGCCTTCGTGATTTTTCTCGCTATGTATAGCAGCGTCAGTTATTATTTTATCCTATCATTTGTTTGATGCATAATTGTTATTGACATGATAAAAAATTAACAACGGTTGCAGCATATTCATATCCACTGCCCATCCCCTTCGTTACTCCATCAACAAGATTCATTGTCTTTGAACGACGGCGCCGAGCATCTATCCCTGGCCGACGAAGCACCGTCATCCCCTTTGGCATAACGATCATCTAGTATTGCCGGCATAAAAATATCTCACGATGCAATAATCCAATCCCAGAGTTATGTGTGCATTAACCAATTGATATTTTTGTCATATATTTGTTTGTGTAATTACAATCGATTGAGAACAACACACATAACTCATGTGCAACAGCTGATTTTGCCAATCAATTTTCTCAATCGATTGTGAACAAGAAGCAAGAAACAAAAAAATTTGTGTGTTGTCATGAAAGAAAATTGATTGGGAATAAGAAACAAGAAATTGATTCGGAACAAGAAATAATTTTCTCGTTGGAATTGATATCGATTGGAAAGAAAATCTAGAAAAAAAAAGAAGAACAAAACATGAAAAATGTAGAAGCAATGGGAGTCAAAGGATGTCCTGTGAGGAATAGAGAATACACACGTTTGAAAACTTTATGCTATTAGGTTGCTAACCCATCAAAAATTAAGGATAAAAATAACGAAGGGTGGGTATATGATACGATTAGAAGTGGGTTTAAGTTATCCTTCCAATTGGTGCACCAAACAGTGAGTTGAATCCAGATAAAATAGTTTTATCATATCTCGTCTTCTTATCTTGTGCACCAAGCAGGCCCTTGGAGTATACCATCAAGTTGGTCACTGTGTTTGTAAGTCACTATCAAATTAGTCCATGACTATGTTAATATTTCAAAGTAGTCTTCGAGGGACTAAATTGAGAAACTTTTGATAAAGACACTGTTGAAGAGTAGTCCGAACATACTATTCAACTTTTCTATGTCAAGTTAAACCTGAAAACATCAACCCAAACATAGTGAGCACAAAACCCACTAACATAGAATATAAAATGTATACACTTCGATGTTTCCAGCCATGTATGGTGTACTAGGCATAGAGAAAATCAGTATCACTAAATAATAAACTCGTATAACTACTATTGACCATATCACTCATTAAATACGAGTTTGAAATGTTAATATAGTTGTAGACTAATTTGAGAGTGACTTACAAAGAAAGAGATCAATTTGGTGGTTTAATTGAAACAATTGGTTTTGTTTGATGGTAAATATTATCTTCAAAAATAATTGAAGAATAAAATATAATTTTTTTTTTTTTTTTTGAAGAAAGGTTGATTATAGAATTTCATTGAAAATAACATTGTTAATACAACAAGGGGTATTAAAATAAATAACGGGACTAGCTGATAAATGGGCTTTTCCTGCAAGCGCATGAGCCACCACATTTGTTTGTCGCCTAGTAAACTCAACTCGAGAGTTTGTGAATTGATTGGTGAAGAGAGATTGGCAAGCTGAAATGATATGACCAAATTCATAAGCATCATCTTTATGAGAATGGAAAGGATCATGAGTGGTTTTAAAATCTGTCTCGAAGTCAACATTATCGAATAGCATATCACTCAACCATTCCAAAGTATGGTATAGACCCAAAGCTTCGCCAGCATGTACCGAATGCACTACATCAAAGTTGATGGTTTTGGCTAGCACAAAAGCACCTTCGTCGTCTCTCACACAAATGCCTATGCATGTTCTATTTGTAGCAACCGAAAAACATGCAACCACGTTACACTTGAAACGTCCTTGAGACAGACGCTGCCAATGTAAATTATTCATAGAAGTTGCAGAAGTGGCCGACATCTGCACACCATCACGCTGCATATAACTGTATGGTAGTTGTTGATGTGTGCCCTGCTGTGTAGCAGCAATATGGTTCACATTTGCATGCTGCCATTCTTCGATCAATACGCGCGCTCTATCAACTGTCATGGCACACCACTCATTGTTTTGAAATTATCATATAAATGCTATATCGAAACTCTCTTTAGGCGACCTTATTTAGTGTATGTATAGATCAACAGTTACAAAATCACAAGTACGATGGTTTCGTTGAAGTTATAACATAGTTTTTCACAAAATCGTGGTGGTAGTCACCACCAACCTAAACATACATTTAGAGAATTAAACTCGTATTATTATTTTATTCAAACATTTCAAAAAACTTATCTCATTTTTGTATAAAAAAGACAATTGAGTGATTTATCCATAAGGGCACATTTAACATGACCCTTTAAAAAATGATCAAAAGTGGTTTATCCATAGAACACTTTAGTGTTTTTTTTTTCTCAACAAAGATTGAGTTCTTGATTTTACTTATGATTCTTACCACACATTAGGGAAAAACAGTCAATCTTTGTATACGATTGTTGCAAGAATGATAAGTAAATTAAACATTCAATCTGTGTAAATCAAGCCTTCAATCTTTCTAAATCTTTGTATACCAAGCTAAGATGAATCAAGCATTCAATCGTTGTATACCAATGTGGTTAGAACGACAAGTTTGGATAAAAAATTCTAAAGATAAAAAAAGTCATGCTAACAAGTGTCATAATGATACTGTTTAAGGTGTGAGAAATTTTCTCTTAAAAATGTAAGTCAAACACATGTAAAAGTATTACTTTTAGTCTGCACACTACTTCCAAAGTATTACTTTTAAAACTAACCAATAGTTAATAAAGATAATTTGGTAAAATTATAATTCTCATTGCATTTCTTAATATGTGTGTAAACACCTAAAACGACACTCATTTTAAAACGGAGGGAGTATAATTTTCTATGTAAAAATTATTCTCTCTCTTCTACCAAAAAAAAAAATTATTCTCTCCGTTTCTCAATAGATGACCTATTTGACAATACTACATCCGTCCATATATAGGAGTCGTTTGCCAAAATTGCGGAGATTAAGAAAGTGAGTTGTAGTATTAAATTTGTATACAATTATTATTGTTTTTACAATTTTATCCTTAAGAGAGAGAGTTAATTTATGTTTTCAATATAATATTTATTGTTGATTGAAGAAAAAGATGCAAAATAATTAAGGGTATGTTGGTAAAGAAATAATTAATGTACTTGGAAATATCAAAGAGGTCTTATAAAAAGGGACAAATTATTTTTTCAAAAGGATCTTATAATTAGGGACGGATGTAGTACTACCTCCGTCCCTAATTATAGGACCCTTTTGAAAAAATAACGGGAATTAAGATAGTGGATATTTGTATTAAATATGTTTGTAATTACTATTGTTTTTACAATTTTATCCTTTAAGAGAGAGTTGGTTTATGTTTTCAACATGTTATTTATTGTTGATTGAAGAAAAAGATGTATAATAAATAGGGGCATGTATGTAAAGAAATAATTAATGTAGTTGGAAATAGCAAAGGGGTCTTATAAAAAGGGACAATTTTTTTTTTTCAAAAGGGTCTTATAATTAGGGACGGAGGTGGTATATATTACTCCCTCCGGTCCTATTTATAAGAGAATTTTGGGTCAACAAAAGTTGATGTATCTAGTTAAAAATTCAGTCCAAATACATTCACTTTTGCTGACCTAAATTTCTCTTATAAATAGGACCGGAGGTAGTATTGACTTAATATACTTTGATCATATTTTTCTACTAATTCACAAAGATAAATAATATCATGTAAGATGTTGTTGGATTCATCTCGATAAATATTTTTATAAAATTAAATTTTCATAATTTTTTTTAATAATGAATTAAAGATATCAAAGATAAAACATGTGCATTGGTACGTGTGTCGGAGTCAACTAGATCATCTAATATAAAAAGATGGGAATACCATTTTTGGTACTTTAAACAACTTTAAACACATGTAAGTCAATCCCTTGTTTATGAAGGTATTTATTATTAGCATTAGTGAAGAATTGGATTGACTCGGCCAAATTTTAAATAATGGACATTATCATGCATGCAAAGTAATCTCGAGGGGAGTACGTTTAAACAAATGGAAAATGCTGTTTAGTACGGAAAACAGCGTACGAAATTTGAAGAATGACGTGACAAAGCTTTTGAATTAGTCAACTCTTAACTAAAATCCAAATTGTAACAAAAAATAAAAAAACTAAAATCCAAATCTAAGTATACGGTACACCATATCCTCCTACCCCCTTTCTACACTGGTATTTCACCAATCACCGCCTCACTAGTAACTATCCATGGTGCCACGGTCATAGGAAATTTGGATCCATAACCTCCTCTTTAACCTGTGTCTACAGATGTTTTGTTTTGATGGAGGTAGTTTCGAATAGATTTCAACTTGCAGAAAAATTCAATTCATGGCCTTCACAATCACAACCGCCTCCATTGTTGGAGGAAGAGTAACTATTATTTGGAACAAAGTTATGAATTTAATTTAGGCATCAAGCTTCTCTCGAATTTTAATTAAATACCTCCTATCAATATTTTTCACGTTAATTAACAAATGAAAATAAGAACAGGTTGGGTATTTCATACATCAAACACAATGCATTTAGAGTCCATCTTCTTATGTCATTGAGTAATTAAAAGAATGTTTGACATGGAAATGGTGGAAGGTCTGTGAAGATGATAATGGTTTAGTTGTGATTTTTACTGTACACGGGTTGTATTATTCTTTGATATATTGATTTTTAATAAAAACCAGCACGTGGGAGAGAGAGATAAGTTTTTGCACGTGCATTCGTTGAAATCCGCACATAAAACTTCCGTACCAAATAGCATCACTCTTTTCAAATTTGCACGAAAAAATTGAATAACTGTGAAGATTGAAAGATAATTCAACCTTAATGAAAGTCAAACATGAGAGCTTAACAACAATGAAAGTCTTTGTATGGATGGTCCCTTGATCAAATTTTAATCTTACTTACACAAATAATCCTAAAAATAAAGGTTAGTGGCCTAGGTAGCATGTAGTCTATACCATCTATGTCAAACATATAGTATTTTACATTTTTTTTTTTTGATACACTACAAAAAAGTGGGTTTTAGTCACTTTTTTTTTTGTTGTTGAAAAAAACGAGTTGTTGGGGACCGACAATACATTCCTATGTAGTTTATCATATTAGTAGATTATTATATCTCTATATTTGCTAACTTTAATTATAGTATTACTTTTTCCACTCTATAAGATTCTCGTGTGCCCTGTGTTTTTTTCAAAAATGTCCTTGAGGTTTCCGGATTTCATAATTTGGAATGGTGTTTTCCTTTGTTATAGGGTGAAAAATGAAGTTACGGATTTTTCCGGATTTTGTAATCCGGAAACTTCAAAAAATAGGGCGCGTTACATGATGTTTCCGGATTACATAATTCGAAAACCCCCCAAACACCATTTTTTTAAGGTAAAATAGTTCGGATTATATAATCTGAATTGTATCAGCACAAATCCTAAACATATTTGTAACATGTATAACCATTTTATGAACAATATTAATCTTCGTAACTCTTATCCTTTTGTTTTGGGTCATTGTTTCTTGTTCTTAGTCAAAAATTGGGTTTTCGGGCTACATGATCAGATTGCTCTGAAACTTTCCCAAAAAATCAGAAAAAGTTCAAGGACCATGACTCCCTTATAAGGAACTTCTTACGGGACTCCGCCCTCAAAATCTAAAATTCCATTGTTTAGACCCATTTTTCATTTTTTTTTTAATTATCATATTCTCAGAAAAATCTGGAAAAAAAATTGCACTAGTTTTATTTGATTTTTAGAATTTTTTGGTGGTATTTTTATATTTTTATGATTTTATTTGACAGATTTTTAGCATTTTTTACTTAGCTTGTTTGTTGTTTTTAAAAGCAAAACTCAAAACTGCTGAAATGTGAGAGATTCTGATGGCTGATTATACATAAGAATTGTCCAGATTATAAAATCCGAAATAGTAAACATAATTCCGGATTATGAAATCCGGAAACATCAATGGCGTTTTTGGAAAAAATACAGGGGCGCGAGAATCCTATAAAGTGGGAAAAGTAATACTCCTTTAATTATGTATGATTATTATGTTTGGGCCTTATATTAAAAAAATGGATCCACATAATATTGAGACCTTGTGTTATAGTCTAGCCTTAACCGACTATAAGCCAACCCTAATTATGAATGTAGGGGCGAACGACTTCATATTAATGGGGTAACATGACTACCCAAAAGAAAAATTTTGAATAATTGGTATAGTTTTATATGTAGTTATCCCATTAATTTATTATTTTGTTATTCCAAACAATTTTGTTTGTTCAAAGGAATAAGATATTAATTTTTTTTTTAAGGATTAAAAAAATGTTGGTAATCTATTTTGTTTAATGTCAATTAATCGTACCTGATCTGAAGGTGATTGTCAATGTTTTCTTTAATGTGGTAGTTCACGGTGGTGAGAGTACTTCAGTGAGCGTTGGACCAAATGAGGGTGTGTACCTGTAGACACTCCGACGCTCAAGTCAGTAGAGGTTCAAAATGGGGAGTTTGAGAGTGAAAGAGATTCTACCTTGGAGGCTGCGAGGAGCCTCCTATTTATTGAGGTGGGTGAATGTAGAGTCGTTGTAATGGCACAAGTGGGACCGACGGTTACAAAATTGGGAGAAGTGTAACCGCCGATGAGATATTCGCGGGATCGTGGGAGAGAGACGTTACTGTTCGTTTGAACAGGTCTCAGTTACTCCGAGCATCCCCTCGCAGAGAAGGCGTGAGTTGCGAGTAAATAGCCAAATACAACATTTGAGCTTGATTTGTTATTAGGGTAAAATAATTGGGCTAGTTCTTTGACCGATCCAAAACATCAATTATGGATAAATTTGATTTCCCAAAATTTCATAAAGACATGATTTTTACAAATAACTTTTGATAATATTGAGAAGAAAAAAACTTGATTTCTCAAAACTCCAAGAGAGCTACTTTTAATTTCATATTGAGATTAAATAAAAAAGGGAAATGTTAACGAGTGCCCCCGGATACTCTTTAAGGGCTTTAAATAATAAGTTTTTATAAAAAATTGTGTAATCAATGCATTGAAAATTGAAATATTTGACTTTTTTAAGGAATAATTTCTTATTTTAAATTGCTCAATGAGTGCCGGGGGCACCGGTTAACAAAACCCAATACAAAAATAGCTTTTTTCTTTTGATAATATTAAAATAGTTAAAATAATGAATTTAAGTTTAATATGAATATATTAAAATAGTTAAAATAATGAATTTAAAGTTTAAATATGAATATATTGATAAACAATTAAAAAAATTAATCTGATTATTTGACACGAGAATGAATCTGATTGGCGAGTCAACTCATGATATTCGCCCAATCTTTCGTTTCGTACATGTAGTGTCATTTCCGAATGATAACACCACAACAAGAACTGAACAGAATATACGATAGTGTGAAGCAACCTCTTTCTTTAATACTAGTAACTCTCCTCTCACATTAACACATTTATAATAGAGATTAAGAAGAATGGAAGAAGAGAAAAATATGGAAGGTAAGAACACATTCGATTTGGTTTCAGATGATTCCGATCATCGATTCCGCAACAACAACATCACAGGAAACTGCTTCAGCGACACAAAAAGCGCCGTTTACAAAAGAATCATGAAAGAGTGGAAAATCCTCGAAAAGAATCTTCCTGATTCCATATACGTTAAAGCCTATGAACGCCGCATCGATTTACTCCGTGCCGTCATCATCGGCGCCGCCGGTACACCTTACCACGACGGTCTCTTCTTCTTCGACATCCAATTCCCCTCCGATTATCCAAATAACCCGCCAAAGATCAAATACCATTCACACGGGTACCGTTTAAACCCGAATCTCTACCCTAACGGCGCCGTTTGTTTAAGCCTTCTGAACACTTGGAATGGTAGAAAGTGCGAGAAATGGGACCCATCAAATTCAACTCTTCTTCAGGTTTTAGTTTCTATTCAAGCACTTGTTCTTAATGAGAAGCCACTTTTTAACGAACCTGTTTATCGTGTGTTGAAACGTTCTCTCCATGAAAAGAAGTCACGTGCTTACATCGAAGAGGCTTTCGTTCTCACGTGCTACACTTCCATTAACCTCATTCGGAAACCACCTAAGAATTTCGAGGATTTCGTTAAGGAACATTTCCGTGAACGAGGTCGTGTTCTTCTCGCCGCGTGTAAGGAATACGCGAATGGGCGCGTGAGAGTTGGGTATTACGGTTACAACATCAATAACATCAAGAACAAAAACAAGAACATCGTTAAAGTTAGGGAGTCTTTGAAGGTGTCGTTACGGAATGTTTATTGCGCTATGTATAAACCGTTGTTAGAATGTGGTGCTTCTTTGGAGTGTTTACATGAAGATTTGGAGTTTGAAGTACAAGAAAAGAAGAAGAAGAAGAGCAAGAGATCCAACGGTGGGGATGGAATCTTGAAGAAAGCCATGGATAAGATCAAGCTAGTTTTTGGATTGAAGAAGAAGAAGAAGAAGAGTACGTAACGCAGTCAAATAGGGCTCCTTTATTTTCGCTAATAAGTTATGCATGATCATCAATTTTATTTTATTATTAAATAAATTATGATTTGGTAGTGTAGAAGGACCTATTCTCTCTTGTTAAAAAAAAAAAAAAAAAGGACCTATTCTCTTGTTAGGTTTTTAGGTACGTATAAGGAATCTCTTTTTATTTTTGTGCTAAGCAACAAAAAATGATATATATATATATATGGTAGAGTTTGTTTCTCTGAAGTCTCTATGGGGTATAAAATGTTTCTAGCTTCAGTTTATGAATAAAGTTATTTTGTTCCTTTTTTTTTTTTTTTCCTTCTCTACTTTGAATTGTGTTTGGTTTTTACTTCTTTTTTCTGAATGAGGTTTATTCGTGCTTGTGATTTGATGTGACTTGATGAGATTATTATAGCTTGTATGGCTTCATGCATGTGATAAGAAATAAGAAACAGCTGATTATGATCAGTGGTAAATATGATCAAACGAAGGAAAACAATTATTGTTTTGAGGCACACGTAGAGACTTTGTTCATTTTTGGATGAGTGGAAGTGAAAAATTAAGCAGTGATTTTTTGAAGTTATAAAGTGTAATTTGGTAAATTTACTATGGGAGGACATGGGATGGCTACGGCCTCCCCATCAAAATAGACGGAAAATTACTAAATTATCTCTGATTTAATATGAAAATTACAACCGTTATCACCCTCAGTTTTTTTCTTCTGAAACGCGTACTCACTTAATAATCATCTTCTTCTCCTCTTTGCAACACCCTCCTCTATTCAATTTATCACCTCAGTTCATGTTGTGACAGTTACGCCTTCCATCTTCGTTGAAGCTCACTTGTCCGTCTCCTTCCATCTCTCTGTTTGTCTCCAGACTCCAGCTCTATATATACAAACCTTAACTGTAACTTGTAATTGTAAGTTAATTTTTCTATCTCCTGCTTTAATTTCCTTTCGATTTGTTTTTTCCCATCGATTTTCGAATCTTGTGTGGTTTGTTGTTGTTTTTGTTTGGTATTTTAATTTGGTTTCACCTAAATTTCTCCATAACCCTAATTAAACCCTTTTCTATACTGCGTTGAAGGAATGAGAAAATCGAATATAAATTGGTTGAAATTGAATCTGTCAAATGTGTTATTTGATTTTGAAACTAGTTGAAAATTTGAAATCGATTATAAACTAAAACAACACTGTAAAAATAAATCGAAACTTGAAACTGGTTCACTAAACCATATAAATCGGTTGAAATTGCTTCGTTAAGAGTCTTAGCATTATGAGTGTTGTATCCACCAAATCAAAAGGATGTCGGCCATATGAAGAGTGTATCTAAAATGAGGTCGTTATCAAATGCAATTAGAAAACTATCCCTTGTTCGATATCGAGATTCATCCAAAGCGGTTTCAACACACTTGGTTTTGCATGTTTCCTTCACGGCTAGAATATTCACCGCTAGAAGATGATGAATATTTGCTTATGATGTTATCTCTTTAGCAAAAAAACCAAGTGGACGTCCCGGGTTACATGTATTCATTTCTATGTAGTTTAATTTTTCGATGATTCACTTTATGTATTATGTAGTTTAAATTTTTTATGATTGATTTTATATTTATTACAACTTAAATATGTTGTATACAATATGACTTATATATTTTAGTTTATTTTGATGGCGGTCATCCCAAACCTTTTTGTCTTACTTTGCCACTGCACTTGTTATATTCTTAGCAACAATGATAGATAATTTTTATTTTAATCGAAAATTTTTATTAAACATAATTGAGTCCAAAGCACAAGGAGCATCTAGAAGCGAAACCAAGTACATAAACAAACACAACTAGCTAATAGCATGTAACTAAGTAGTTGGGTACTCCACTCTATATAGAGAATCATGCTTAATTTACTAACATGTCTATTTCATATCACTTCATGACTTGTTATTACCCATCACACATATTTTTTGAGATCTCCAATCATGTAGGCCGGGTTACCATCACAAATGTCGGTTCATCTCATCACATATCACTTCCTTAATTTTTTCTTCAAAGAAAAAGGCATATCGAATCTAAATTCTTGCAATAAAAAAGTTCAGTTTCTCACTTAACGTGTCAGGGTGTTTTTAAAGCCCAATTTCTCCATCTCTAACCTAGAAAGTATAATGACCTAGAAATGTTAAAACATAGACAAGAAGCAAACATTAAGAACTGCAAATGACCATGTTGTTTAAAGGGGAAAAACGGATAAATCAAGTTGAATTTTCTAGAATCAATTCATGTCAGGCACAGAAGTTAGGAAAGGTAGGATCAAATAAAATCAAATTTATTGTGATTAAAATCAAACCCAAACATGTTTGTAAATTCCATAACCACATTTTGACGATCTAAACATGTGTTTGATATTGTCAGGTACACGTTGCCACATTAGTACATCTTGAGGTAGTAAACAAGCAAAAAAAAACATAGAACAAAAAGAAAATAGATTAAAAATAATTTCAATCACAACATTTACCAAGTAACCAAGTTGATTTAGTTTTTTACCTAGGAAAAGTTGATTCAGTGTTTTCGTTAAAATTCATTACTCAAATTAGTTTTTATTTTATTTATTTTTAGGAAAAGTTGATTCAGTATTTTGTTTCAAATCCAGTTCGTAGGTTTAATTAATTTAATTAGCAGATTTAATTAACAAATAAGTCAAGATGGCCGAGTTGGTCTAAGGCGCCAGTTTCAGGTACTGGTCCGAAAGGGCATGGGTTCAAATCCCATTCTTGACAACTTTTTGATTTATTTACACTTTTTTTATAAATCTATATTCTTTTGACATTAATAATTATCGAGCTATAACAACATCAAAATTCCAAAGTAACACATCAAAATTAATCATATATGATATGATACAGTGTAACACAACAACTATCTAGTTTTTTAATTTCTTCTTTTTGAGGAACTAATTATCTAGGCTTAACTTTACCAAACGCAACATCTTCATCAATGTCAGAAAAGGAAGAATAATCTGCAAAAATCCTATTCTTTGATCCAAAACAGTAACAAGCCCACCGCAATGTTTTCTGAAAAACTCTGCATGGTAGCATTAGGAAGCAACAAACAGTGGCTAGTGGACAACACACACATAACAAACAACAACTACAAAAATATTCAACCAGTTTTTCTTTACATCTCCAACCTGGTTTCACCTTAGGAGAGACCACACTAGAACATGAACAAGCCTTTTCTCTTGTGTTCACAGAGTAGTGTTTCTTCTTCCTATTCAAAAAATGAACCTTTCCTTTGTCTTCATGGACTTGTTTGTTCCCCATTCTATAGTTTCTATCTATCTATTGTAAACCATAACACCATCAAATATTTGTTGTTTGGTTGGTGGAACTAAGATGTGACACATGTACAACGTTTGATCATGCAGCAATTGGTGTAGTATGAACATTTGCATGGAGGAATTCCAGGAATGATTGTTTCGGTTAAACAGTACATACAAAGTTCATTGAAAGTGTGTATTTTATTTATGTTTCTTCTTTCTTCACTTTGTCGTTTGTTTATTATTGAATAAACGAATATTTGTTGAAACAAGCCAAGAATGTTTTCATGTTCGAGGTCACATGCTATGTTATTTATTTATTTTTTTGTTCTATTGAGAAGTCTTTAATCATGAATTATCAAATACAATACTACTACAAAAGTAAAGAATCTCACGCTTTCCAATTTTCCTACACCAGTTTCTGATTACATGAATTGTAGTGGTTGTATTTCTTGCAGTCTAGTTTGATGCACTTGATTCAGAATGTTTGTAATATACAACTTCCATTTGACAGACAATTTACATTACCTTGCTTATAATTAAAGCAAACAGAGTTTAAGGTGACATTCATTTATGAATAAACCATCAATTTACTATCAACCTCTCAACAATTTAATCCCTAATAAACTATATAAATATAATAGGTAGTCCCAAAATTGGATGATATTAGATGAATTTCAACTCAATTTATCTTTAACAAAAATACTAAAAGAATAAGAATTCACATCATCCTAGCCTTACCATCTAAATATGTACATCCTAATCAGTTCAAATCAAATACTTCCATTACAAAAAAACTAAGCCTCTATCACATGGCAAAACAAAACAAAACAAAACAAAATGATTCAGCCTAATCCTGCATTGGACGTTTCCCTCTCGGATCTAATTCAGCAGTAGCTGAACTTCTACCAGTGACGGTGGTAGTAGAAGTGCCAAAGTTGTTGCTTGAATCAGAAGATTGAGAATAAGAGGCAGCAGAAGTACCAACTGTGGAAGACAAAGCAGAATGTCTAGGAGGTCTTCTATATCTGCTACCTGGTATTCCTGGTCTTGTTGGTTGTTCCATGTGGCTTTGTGGTGATTTTCTTGAAAGCTTCACCACTATGCGCCTCATTGTTGGACGTAGCTGTGGATCTCCTTGAATGCATAGCAAAGCTAGCTGAATACACATATCTACTTGTTCCGTTAACACCGTAGATGCTAATGCAGAATCTACAATTTCTAAGCTCCTTCCTTTCTTGTACATCTTGTATGCCTATAAAATAACGATAAATGATATTTGAACATCAAACTTTGAAAGTATTTTGCGTTGGACTCTTTAAAACAAAAGCAGACCCCAAACCATACTAACATGTCATCAAACGTGTACCCCTTTATAAATTCAAAAGATTAATAAATAATACATACCCAATCAAGAAGGTTATGCTCCTCCACGTCTAAATTAAAGGATGAGTTTCTTTGGCCAGTGATCAACTCCAATACCAAAACCCCATAGCTAAACACGTCGGCTTTGACAGACAGTCTTCCATGCATCATATATTCCGGAGCCATATATCCGCTGCATAATTCTAAAATATTTTTAATAAAATTGTTGCGAATTCGATGAGAAATCACACCAATAACAACTTGATGTGTGGAGCAAGAGATAATCAAGCAACCAAAACAAAGTGTATGGAACAATTAAATACAAGCCAAAAGTAGAAAACAACGGCGAGAGAAAAAGAAGAGGAAACACAAAAGAATTTGTTGACCCAGTTCGGTCCAAATTGACCTAGTTTGGGGGAGAGAGCAGCCCTCCGATCCACTATATGATGAGTAACGTTACAAAAGAGAAATCAATGGGTTACAAGAATAAGTCTCCCGCCTAATTCTACCCAAAGTCCCAGCCTCTTCCCGTAGCCAAGAGACTCAATCCTATTAGTGTTTCCCAAGGTGAATCAACCCTCAAACCCTAGTGTTAATTTGTTGCCAAAGAGACAAACTCTATACAAACCATAGAGTTTTGTTGTTGCCTTTCTAAATCCTTGTTTCAGCCCCTCTATCTCTCTCAAAGTTTAGCGCCTGATACAAGATCTATATTTATAGTAAAAGTATAACTCATAAATTTGGAACAAATACCAGACTGAAGATACGTTTATTTTTTTTTCTCCTTCAGTGAAAGAATATTTGCATCAAAAATATAATATTCCCTTTCAAAATATATTTGCATCATCAAATCGTTCTTCATACGATACAAAAATATATTTATTGTCCATAAATATATTTTCAGCACAAAATATATTTGAAAAAAATCTTTTATATTTTTAGCAACAATATTCTCCATCCATCAAATTTTGAGTCATAGTACAACAAAAATAAAGTAAAAATCAGGTCTCTAGCAAATACATATACTCAATTTTTAATTGAGCTATTGTATAAAACTAAACTATCACCCCTATATTGTATTAGATTAAACCTATCATTTCATGGATTAGGACGTTGAAAAAACATGAGAAAATATTGTGTGAGATCTAGACCTTTGAAATGTAAAATGAGAGAATATTAAAATTTGGAAAAAAAAATGGAGAAAAGTTGGTTAAGTGTTGAAATTAAAGACGATAGCATCTGTTACCATGGATACGTGTATCTTTTGTTTTGGAAAAAATAGGTCATAATTTAATTTCTCTTGCACGAATTTAAAAAAAAATGAAATGAATGCATAAAAATAAACTTACTTGGTTCCAGCCACACGTGTTTTAACTTGGCTTTGATCTTCAGGGAAGAGACGTGCCATTCCAAAATCTGCAATCTTAGCCGTCCATTTGTCATCAAGCAATATATTACTGGCCTTGATGTCTCGATGAATTATACAATTGTGTGAGTCTTCGTGTAGATAGAGTAACCCCTTTGCCACGCCTGTGATTATGCCAAACCTACGTTTCCAATCAAGCTGTTCTCTCTTCTCAGCTTCTTCTGCTTCCATCAAAATAATTATTTATTGTTATGTTCTTTTTAGTTTATTTTATTTTTGCATATATATAAATTCTGTTTCAGCTTATTTTTTTATGAATCATGGGTGTGACCATGTGATTAATGGTTTAATCTAACTTAAAGACTAATTTTGATTTTTTCCATATGACCATATACCTCAATTTATTTTAATTTCACATTTTAGCTTAGGTGTAGGAAGTGGAAGCCTGGCCCAAATTCGAAATTTCTATGACTTTTATTTATTAATAATGCTAAATTGAGAAGGAAATGAGAAAATTATGGGGATGCTTCTTGTGGCAGAAGACGTCACACGGCTTTGGTATGTTGGATGAGATCAGGTGTTTGATCGTGGGTTCAGCTTTATGTTGTTTAGGCAATGCATTCACTTATTTGATCTGGTAAATGAATCTTTTTTTTTTTTTTTTTATAATAAAGTCAAGGTCAAAAGTGTAGTCCCTTTCATAGTTACAAGTCCTGCCATTCAACAAAGAAAACATTTTGTATTTAAATTTTTTGAAGAAAAGTAAAGATGGTTGGCTAGAGCATGAAAGTTCACCATGTTGGGAGAAATTGAGATAATCATAAAGTTAAATAAAAGAGAAAAATCCACACATTCTTTGAATAAAATAGTGCTTGCTTCAGTGGTGGAGATGTTGAAAATCCCAAAAGATTACATTGGTAATACTTGGTTTCCAAACTTTTCTCGCAATCATAGAGTCCGTGACTGTCCAGTCTAGACCCAATGATTCCGAAGAAAAAAAATTAATTTTTATTTTATAATTTTAAAAGTAGCGGGCTTATTTTGACAGGTTGAACACAAATTAAATGCATTGCATTACTGCAGGGATTCCCTGACTTCATTGACGAAAAAATAATAAATTAAACATACATTAGAGGATTTTAGGATGTGTATCTATGTTGATGGACTAGGATTTGTTGTTGTAAGGAAACAACACAGTTTCACATAGTTTTCAATTATAGTCATTACGTCTTCCTTTATTCCTTGCTAAATGATGGTTATTAATATACTATGATGAACTGGGATCTAACTGGTATACGGTCTAAAGAACCAAATAGTTATCTTAATTAAGTTTGAAACTATTTAACATTTTAGAAATTATCTGCTTAAAACAATCTTCTAATCACGAAATTTGTTAAAAACTTGATATATATTTCTCATAGAAAAGGGAATAAAACTTACTGAATAGAAATTTGTCTAGGCTTTCATGAGGCACATACTCATAAACAAGTATCTTCTCTGTGCCATGAACACAATAACCCAACAAATTCACCACATTCTTATGCTGCACACGAGCCAACAATTTTGCCTCATTCATAAACTCCTTCTTCCCTTGATTTGATGTCTGTGATAACTTCTTCACTGCAACTTCTCTCCCATCACTCAGTTTCCCCTGTAATTACAAAAAGATGCAAACCCAAAAGTTAATTTTTGAGGAATTTTCTTCAAATAGTATAAAATCTGAAAAATAAAATACTAGAAAAAAATTGATGATTAATTTGATTTACCTTGTAGACAGGTCCAAAACCACCCTCACCTAACTTATGAGTAGCATTAAAATTCTTGGTGGCAGAAAGCAGGGTTTCGTATGAAAATATCTTCTGCTCCCGTGAAGCCATTTTTTGTAACTCAGCTTCATTGTCTCCCTCTGATTCAAACAACAACCAAATAAACAATCATCAGAAAATAAAATTAAAATTAAAATAAAAAAATAAAAAAATAAAAAAACAGAGAAAACTGAGTGTTTTGTATTACCTACCTGTGTTGTAACCGCATTTAAAGTGTTTGAAAATACTGTGAAAAAAGCTATGAGATTTGTCCATATGGCAGTGGTGTCTTTATCTATGGTTCTGAATTCCAACACCAGCCCATGAAACAGAAACAGATATTGAAGGATTGTAGTATAGTTGAAACAGATATGGCAGGGGTGTCTTTTTTTGTATTAACTGAGATTTGGTTTATTTTATGTGGCAGAGGAAATGAGAGTTTGAGAAGAAAAAGATGAATAATGAGGTTGTATGTTGTTTGGGACAGAGCATAATTCTCTGCTAAAAAACAACAACAGAAGCGTGTTTGTTTCAATTGACCTAGTGACCCTTGCTTGACTTGGCAGATGATGACTTACGTATCTAAATACTATACTGCTTTTAATCATAATTTTCACTTTCAAAAAATATCTAAACTTCAAAATTATTACAGGAAGAATTCTAGAATAAATTAATACACGAAAATGTCAAAGGTAAATTGAACAAAATAGTACCCTTTGAGTGAAATGATGTAATTAATATCACCCTCCACGTAAGCTGCTATCATTGCACTAAAGGTAGGAAAATGCAACCCAAAAAACAAGTAACAAACACAAATAAATAAGTTTTAGCACATTCACATAAACAAAGAAAAATAATTGAGAAAGAATTTAATTTATTCACATCATGCAATTGTTCCTCTTTTAATTTTTTATTTATTTATGAGTGTGTGCATAAACCTTTTTTATTTATGTTCGTGACCAGGTAAGCATTTCTTCAACCACAAGGAATCCTGATCGATCCATCTATTGTGTAGTTTAATATATGAAATTGTGTGTACAAAGATGATTTGTAGAGACGTTATAGTTTCAGTCAATAAGTATTTATCAAATCCCGGTAGTGAGCATTGGAATGTAAAATAAATTTTAGGGTGTGTTTTGTTTGCAAAACAGTAAGTACTGGACAGAACAGTACAACACAAGGCAGAACAACACAAGACAAATATTTTATGGCATTGAGTAATTTTATGTTTTATACGTTTTTTGGGGGACAAAATGTTATTTTAGTATTTTAGACAACTTGTACGTGGGACAAAAAGTTGTGTTGTGGTTTGGTGAGGGACAAAAATATGAGTTTTTGTCATGTCCATTGCCTCCAGTTTGTCCTGTACCTGAAACAGTTTTACAAATCAAACACTGGACAACTAAAGTTGTTCTGTCCTGTTCTTCATTTTTTAGCAAATCAAACGCACCCTTAAGATATATTCATGGTACTAATTCTACGAGACTTTGCTTTGGAGGAGATAAGACTACTTTAGTTTAGGTGATACTCTTGCTCAAATAGGCTTAAATATGATATTAGTCCATGTAATTTGGGTCAGTTTTGAATTTCGTTCCTGTAAAAAAAAAACTTTGAATTACATCCCTGTAAAAAAAAATTGTTTGAAAATAGTCCCTGGACCCGCTATAGAGATGATTTGGCATGTTTATGGCCCACGTGGCAGTTGCTGACTGTGCAACTATGGCCACGTGGCAGTCCAACTCATTCATTTATTTTAAATTGAAAAATTTAATTTATGAAAATTAAAGTTAATTTCGAATAAAAAAATGAATTAAAAATTATTAAATCGTTTTATATTATAAAAGGGGAGATAAAAGGAGGGAAAATCTGAAATTAGGGTTTCAGTTTTAATCTTCTTCCTCTTCGTTCCAATCATCCTTCTTCCTCTTCTTCGAATTCAAAATCCTTCTTATCCAAAAACGGTGGTCGAAGATGTCAAGCAGTAGAGGATATTCGAACAGCAGAGGTTCTCACTCATTTTCAATCTCCAGAAACAGTGGATCCCGCAACAGTGGTGGTGGATCTCGCAACGATGGTCGTAACCCGAACCAGATGTGTTGGAACAAAATGTGTTTCACAAAGAACCTTTTTAAGTTTTGATGATAACAAGGTATTAAAAATTGTCAATTGGTTATTACTAATAATTGTTCAAGTGTACAGGACCAAAAGCTACTCAAGTTATTTTGATAGGTCTTGGAAGAACAATGGAAAGAAAAAGAAATTCTGAGCATCTGAAGAAAACTGCTCCTGAAGCTCAACTGCTCCTGAAGCTCAACTGCTCCTGAAGCTAAACTGCTCCTGAAGAGATGACGTCATCAGAAGCAGAAAGTCATCAGAAGCAGAAAGTCATCAGAAGCAAAAGTTTTCATCAGAAGCAATATTTTCACCAGAAGCTAAACTTGATCCTTTAATCAAACTGAAGAAAAAGTTGCTGATTCTCAATTCAGTCTTATCAAAGAAGAACGAAGAATTGAAAGGGAGGTATCAACGGATATATGGAAAGCACTCTGCACTTGTCTCTCATTAATAGAGTTGACAAAGTACAAGTGTACAACCACTACCTCCACTACTCTGTTTTCTGTCTACGCTACAAGACAAAACAACAGCCATGCCTGCAGAATTTGTACACTCAAGATGGGAATGAATTTGAAGTTTATCCTTCAAAGGACTACACCCAAATCAGGCAAAGGATCACTGGTGGATAATCAAAGGATTTCAAACGACTCTTTAGACGTGCTGATTATCTCAACGTCTCTTTCACACCTCTATATAAAGGAGTGAAGACTTGAAGATTTGATAGAGAGATACATAAGTTCAAAAGCGCCAAAACTCTGTCAATTTGATTCTACAAAGCACACTGAATTTCTGCACTGATTTGATACATCTTAGAAATTCAAAGTCTAGAGTCTTTTCTGTATTGTATTGTGAACACCACTGATTGTATATCAAGTGTTCAATTCAAACTCAATTCTCTGTATTTTTGTTTGATTAGAAGTCTCTTGCCTGCGTGCTTGAGCATTAGAAGTCTCTTGCTTAGTGCTTGAGCATTGGAAGACTCTTGCGTGTGTGCTTGAGCATTGTTTTGTGAAGTCTCATACTTTGAAAGTATTGAGCAGTTGTAATCTTGTGATTATAGTGAAATCTCCTTGGAAGTGCAAGGGGGACTGGACTACTTCCGTGTTGTGGAAGGAACCAGGATAACTGCCTGTGTCTTTGTCTTTCTTTTCTCTGCTCTGTTCTTTTCCGCTGCAATCTGACTCTGATCATTTCATCAGAAGCAATCAAACTGCTTCTGAAGTTTTATCAGAAGAAGAATTTTTTTTTTTTAAGAGAAAAAGAAAACACAATTCAACCCCCCCCTTCTTGTGTTTTTCACCTTCAATTGGTATCAGAGCTTGCTCTGTTATCACAGCACTTAACCGTGTTACAGTTCAAGATCTATTAGAAAAACATGTCTGGAGATGAGGAATCAGTTACTCCAAAATACACAAGTGTCAAGCATGACTATGATACTGCTGACAAGAAAACAGACTCTGGAAAAGCTCCAAGGTTTAATGGAGATCCAGAAGAGTTTTCTTGGTGGAAAACTAATATGTACAGCTTTATCATGGGATTAGATGAAGAATTATGGGACATACTGGAAGATGGAGTTGATGACCTGGATTTAGATGAAGAAGGAGCTGCTATAGATAGAAAAATACATACTCCTGCTCAGAAGAAGCTTTACAAGAAGCACCACAAAATCAGAGGGATTATTGTGGCTTCTATACCTCGCACTGAATACATGAAGATGAGTGACAAATCTACTGCGAAGGCTATGTTTGCGTCACTATGTGCCAACTTTGAAGGCAGCAAGAAGGTGAAAGAGGCTAAAGCTTTGATGCTAGTTCATCAGTATGAACTTTTCAGAATGAAGGATGATGAGAGTATAGAAGAAATGTACTCAAGATTTCAAACTTTAGTTTCTGGATTGCAGATACTGAAGAAAAGCTATGTTGCTTCTGATCATGTTAGTAAGATTTTGAGAAGCTTACCTTCAAGATGGAGACCCAAAGTAACTGCTATTGAGGAAGCTAAGGATCTAAATACTTTAAGTGTTGAAGATCTTGTTAGCTCACTCAAAGTGCATGAAATGAGTTTAAATGAGCATGAAACCTCTAAGAAGAGTAAATCCATTGCTTTACCATCTAAAGGAAAGACCTCAAAGTCTTCCAAAGCCTACAAAGCCAGTGAATCTGAAGAAGAATCACCTGATGGAGATTCTGATGAAGATCAATCTGTAAAGATGGCTATGCTGTCCAACAAGCTTGAGTATCTGGCAAGGAAGCAGAAAAATTTTTTGAGCAAGAGAGGTAGCTACAAGAACTTCAAGAAAGAAGATCAGAAGGGATGCTTCAATTGTAAGAAGCCTGGTCATTTCATTGCTGATTGCCCTGATCTTCAGAAGGAGAAGTTTAAAGGCAAATCCAAGAAATCAAGCTTCAACTCCAGTAAATTCAGAAAGCAAATCAAAAAGAGCTTGATGGCGACCTGGGAAGATTTGGATAGTGAATCTGGTTCTGATAAAGAAGAAGCTGATGATGATGCTAAGGCAGCCGTTGGGTTAGTGGCAACAGTATCATCAGAAGCAGTATCAGAAGCTGAATCAGATTCAGAAGATGAAAATGAGGTGTGCTTAAGGGCAAGAGAGAAACAAAGGTCATGGTACCTAGACAGCGGATGTTCAAGGCACATGACTGGAGAGAAAGCTTTGTTCCTTACCCTTACAATGAAAGATGGAGGAGAAGTGAAGTTTGGTGGCAACCAAACTGGAAAGATCATTGGTACAGGTACTATTGGTAATTCCTCCATCTCAATTAATAATGTGTGGCTAGTAGATGGTCTGAAGCATAACCTATTGAGCATTAGTCAATTTTGTGACAATGGGTATGATGTAACGTTCAGTAAGACCAACTGCACACTAGTCAACAAGGATGACAAATCCATTACATTCAAGGGAAAGAGAGTTGAGAATGTCTATAAAATAAATTTCTCTGATCTGGCTGATCAGAAGGTAGTTTGCCTTCTGTCAATGAATGATAAAAAATGGGTATGGCATAAAAGGTTGGGACATGCTAATTGGAGATTAATTTCTAAAATTAGCAAGTTACAACTGGTCAAAGGATTGCCTAACATTGATTATCATTCAGATGCACTTTGTGGTGCATGTCAGAAAGGGAAAATTGTGAAAAGTTCTTTCAAATCTAAAGACATTGTATCAACCTCCAGACCCTTAGAATTACTCCATATTGATCTTTTTGGTCCAGCTAACACTGCATCTTTATATGGAAGTAAATACGGATTAGTCATTGTTGATGATTACAGCAGATGGACTTGGGTAAAATTCATTAAAAGTAAAGACTATGCATGTGAAGTGTTTAGCAGCTTCTGCACTCAAATACAATCTGAAAAAGAATTGAAAATTTTGAAAGTCAGAAGTGATCATGGTGGAGAATTTGAAAATGAGCCATTTGAACTTTTTTGTGAAAAACATGGGATTCTCCATGAGTTTTCTTCTCCTAGAACTCCACAACAAAATGGGGTTGTAGAAAGGAAGAACAGAACCTTACAAGAAATGGCCAGAACCATGATCCATGAAAACAACTTAGCTAAACATTTTTGGGCAGAAGCAGTCAATACTTCATGTTATATTCAAAATAGGATCTATATCAGACCTATGTTGGAGAAAACAGCATATGAACTCTTTAAAGGAAGAAGACCCAATATCTCTTACTTTCATCAGTTTGGATGTACTTGTTACATCTTAAACACTAAAGACTATCTGAAGAAATTTGATGCCAAGGCTCAAAGAGGAATCTTTTTAGGTTACTCTGAAAGGTCAAAGGCATACAGAGTGTATAATTCAGAAACACAATGTGTTGAAGAATCTATGCATGTAAAATTTGATGATAGAGAGCCTGGAAGTAAAACTTCAGAGCAAAGTGAAAGTAATGCAGGTACAACTGATTCTGAAGATGCATCAGAATCTGATCAACCTTCTGATTCTGAAAAGTATACAGAAGTTGAATCTTGTCCAGAAGCTGAAATCACTCCAGAAGCTGAGTCTAATTCAGAAGCAGAACCTAGCCCAAAAGTACAGAATGAAAGTGCTTCTGAGGACTTTCAAGATAACACTCAGCAGGTTATTCAACCTAAATTCAAGCACAAATCTTCACATCCTGATGAGCTAATCATTGGAAGCAAAGATAGTCCTAGAAGAACAAGATCACATTTTAGACAAGAAGAATCATTGATAGGACTGCTTTCAATAATTGAGCCTAAAACTGTTGAAGAAGCTCTCTCAGATGATGGATGGATATTAGCTATGCAAGAAGAGCTAAATCAATTCCAAAGGAATGACGTGTGGGATCTGGTACCCAAACCTTTTCAGAAGAACATTATTGGAACAAAATGGGTATTCAGAAACAAGCTGAATGAACAAGGAGAAGTAACCAGAAACAAAGCCAGACTTGTTGCTCAAGGCTACAGTCAACAAGAAGGCATTGATTACACTGAAACATTTGCTCCAGTTGCAAGATTGGAAGCAATCAGGTTACTTCTATCCTACGCAATTAATCATGGCATAATATTATATCAAATGGATGTCAAAAGTGCCTTTCTTAATGGTGTCATTGAAGAAGAAGTGTATGTTAAACAACCTCCTGGGTTTGAGGATCTTAAGCATCCTGACCATGTTTATAAACTTAAGAAATCACTATATGGCTTGAAACAAGCTCCCAGAGCTTGGTATGATAGACTAAGTAATTTCTTAATTAAAAATGATTTTGAAAGAGGACAAGTTGACACAACACTCTTCAGAAGGACTCTTAAGAAAGATATTTTGATTGTGCAAATATATGTTGATGATATAATATTTGGTTCTACTAATGCATCTCTTTGCAAAGAATTTTCTAAGTTAATGCAGGATGAATTTGAAATGAGTATGATGGGAGAATTGAAATTCTTTCTGGGAATTCAAATCAACCAAAGTAAAGAAGGAGTATATGTTCATCAAACAAAATATACAAAGGAGCTTCTGAAGAAGTTCAAGCTAGAAGACTGTAAAATGATGAACACTCCAATGCATCCAACCTGCACCTTAAGCAAAGAAGATACTGGAACAGTAGTAGACCAGAAGCTTTACAGAGGTATGATTGGTTCTCTGTTATACCTCACTGCATCTAGACCTGATATTTTATTCAGTGTATGCTTGTGTGCAAGATTTCAATCAGATCCTAGAGAATCTCATTTAACTGCAGTTAAGAGAATCTTCAGGTATCTGAAAGGAACAACTAATCTTGGACTCCTGTATAGGAAATCCCTAGATTATAAGTTGATTGGATTCTGTGATGCTGATTATGCTGGTGATAGGATTGAAAGAAAATCAACCAGTGGAAATTGTCAATTCCTGGGAGAGAATCTGATATCCTGGGCAAGCAAAAGACAAGCAACTATTGCTATGTCTACAGCAGAAGCAGAATACATTTCAGCTGCAAGTTGTTGCACACAACTACTTTGGATGAAACATCAGTTGGAAGACTATCAGATCAATGCTAACAGTATTCCCATTTATTGTGATAATACTGCTGCTATTTGTTTGTCAAAGAATCCAATTCTACATTCAAGAGCCAAGCATATTGAAATCAAACACCATTTTATCAGAGACTATGTTCAAAAAGGAATTTTAGATATACAATTCATTGATACTGAACATCAATGGGCTGATATATTTACAAAACCTTTGTCTGTTGAAAGATTTGATTTTATTAAGAAAAATTTGAACATGCATTTTGTGTCTGATTGAAAAATTGCTTGCCTCTGAATAAGAAGTTTGGTTCTGAAGTTTATTCAGGAGCATTTTGGTTCATCAGAAGCTCTTAACTGAGGTTCTGAGGAAAATGTGCTTCTGAAGATGACGTCAGCACTAAAACTTCAGAAGTGTTATTCTTTGCTTCTGAATAGCTTGGTTAGTGGGAACGTTGGAAGTTACTTTATGTAACAGCTGTCTCATTACCCAAAAGGTAGTTTTCTGAAGAGTCTCTGACGTGGTTTATTTGTATTGGAGTATAACAAAAAAGGGCAATGATGTTTTTATTCGCTTTTTGACGTACTTACACGCGCCCCCAATTTGTCATTAATGCTGTGTTTGTTTGTCCCCTCTGAATTACAAACGTTTTAATAAAAACACTAAGTCATTTCACACACTTCTCACTTCACAACAAACACTTGCTATTTTTTTCTTTTCAACCCTCTGCGAACGTAAGCGCATTCTCTCATCCTCTCAAAAACTCTTTAGAACCCTAAAACCACTTCATATCAATGGCTTCTTCAAGTTCTGCATCTGGTTCATCATCAAACGAACAACAAGGAGAAGCTCCTGCTTATGAGATAAAGGGAAGAACCATGTCCTTGGAGGAATGGGAATTAAACATTCAATCAGAAAGTCCGGTGGATTTTGATTCTTTGGCCGCTCACGACTGTGACATTGGCAAGTACTACGAGAAACAAGGTCTGGGAAGGTACTTCAATCTTCTAAATGGACCAACTTATCAAACACTGGTTCGTCATTTCTGGGTTAGAGCCAGCATCTACGACAGAGAAGCCGCCAAGATTGAAGAAGATGAAAAAGTTCTTCTCAATCCTGAACTCAAAGGGAAGTCTAGAGCGGAAATGGGCTTGGAAACTTTCTCCAAAACCCAGATAAGATCAAGCATCATGGGAATCCGTGTCTGGATCACTGAGGACACTATTGCCTTTGTCATCAGAAGACCAGCAGAAGGAGAACATGAGGCTGGGATTTCAAAGCCAAAGGACAGCCCCTGGAATGCTATTGTTAACAAAACTCTCTACAACAAGGTAAAGGACTTTGCCTATGCTGACATGAACACCAAGACAAAGGTTATGTTGAAGATTCAGAACGAAAACCTACTACCAAAAGGTGGTGGTGGTGATCAGCCCTCTCTGGAACATAAAATCCTCTTACACTTTGTCTTAAAGGGTGTAGAGGCAAATATTCCCAGATACATATTCAGACATATGGTTCATCAACTCAGAGAGAGTCAACTGAATAAAAGGTCTTGGGTACCTTATGGAAGACTACTCTCTGAGATTTTCCATCAGGGAGGAATTATTGAGATGCTGAAAGAAGCTCAGATCTTCACAGATGAACAGTTGGGAACTGTTAGAGGAAAGATTATCAATGGTGAGACTCTAAGGGCTATGCATCTGATTAAAGCAAAAGATGTGAAGAAGAGTCCTACTGACTTGAAACCTTCTGATGCCAAATCAGATCTTATCCCAGACTTTCCTCCCATCTGCAAACAAGATCCCTTGGAGGTTCAAAGGGCATATATCATGGATCACTACAAAACCTATAACCAGAAAATCAGCTTGAAGGATGTTCCTGACCAAATGTATGGTGGTGAGCTGCCTGTGGCCAAAAGCAGAAAATCTAAGAAGAAGCAGATCACCAAGGAAGAATACCTTGCTGAAAATGCTACTGAGGTGGGTGCTCAGAAGCATAAGAAAGCTAAGAAGGTAAAATCTGCTATGTCCACCATTCTTGAGGAAGTGGAGGATTTGGATGATGTCCCTCTTATCAAGAAAAGGACAAGGAGTACTCAAGAAACAGCAGAACAGCCTGCTTCTGAACAAGCTGGTTCAGAACAAGCTGCTTCTGAAAAGCCTCCAAGTCCCAAAAATAAAAGAGAAGCTGCTCTTCAGACCATCAAAAGGAAAAGGTCTAATTTAACAAGAAATCTGAAGACAGCTGAAGGAAGAAGGGCACAAATGCTGGAAGAACTGGAAGAGAACTGGGATGAAGACTCAAGCCCTAAGAAAGCAAAAAGGACTGCAACTTCTGAGCCCATAGTCATGCCCAGTTTCGAAATGACTGAAGAAATGGAGCAGTATACTAGGGAGGTTGCTGCATCCAAGATAGCAGAAAAGAAAAGGATGAAGATTTTGTATGAACAAGAAAGGGATGAACGTCTCAAGGCTGCAGGGTATGTGCCTACTCCTGACATTGCTGCTTTAGCGTCGGAGTTAGAAACTGTTAAATATGGAGCAACTCTGCTTTCTCAAGCCTTGAAGAATAAGCAAGCTTCAGGAGCAACTTCATCAGAACCAGCTTCAGAAGCTCCAGAAGCAGTTCATCCAGAAGCTCAGTCTTCAGGTAATCCATCTCACGCTCCAACTAATACTCAGATTCCATCTCTACCCTCTTCACCCTCTTCATCATCAACAGAATCAGATGACCAACCCCTTAGCCAACACATAGACAAGCTTCTAAAAACCAAACCTACCAAACTAACAGATTTAGGAACACTTGACTGGGAGCAAACTCAAATAGAATTTTCTAAGAATAGAATTAAACTTTGTGAGAAATTCAACTTGCCTCCTACTCATCCACTCTATCCAGATAATCCTGAACCTGTTAGTGTACAACAACCTCAACCCAACCCTGAACCTACAACAAACACACCACATAACTCAACCACACAAAAAGCCTCTGAAGTAGCTTCAGATGCAACTACTTCAGAAACCCCCCAACACCAAGAAACCTCAACCCTTCACAACTTAGAAAAACATCTAGGTGGTGAAATGCAACCAACACCCACTAAGGCCTCTAAGACAGTTCCTGAAAAGACTGTCTTGGAAACCCAAACAGAAACCCAAACCATTCCTGAGCAAACTGTTCAGGAGCAAACTGCCTCTGAACAAGTTGCTCCTGACCAAACAACTTCTGACCAAACAACAGAACAACAACAACAACCAGATTCACCTACTATAATAGACTTAACCTCTGACCAACCAACCACATCAAATACAACTCAAACTGAACCTTCACCCATCCCTGACCATATCCTAGAGTCTGAGTATATAGAGGAACAACTAATCAGACTTAGTGATGAGATTCAGGCACTGATTCTTCGCAGAACAGTTCCTGCACCTCCTATTCACTATTATGATCAGTGGATGGATCTACAGAAAAGCTTTGATGAGCTGCTGGATCAGCTAAGAACTAAATGTGTGTCATCTCACTCTGCTATGCTGAAGAAGCTTTTGGATGATATGCATGAAGCAGCTAAGGAGAAAGAGCTGAGTTTTGTGCCTCTGCTGGACATCACTCCTTTCTATCCAGAAGAAGAGTACATCACTAGGGCTGCTAGAATTCAGGCTGGATATAAAAGAAGAATGAGAGAAAAGGATGAGCTACTTCAGAAGAAGGATGATCAGATCAAGTATCTCTTAGAACAGTTGTATAAGCAAGCCCAACCTTAGTTGCACACCCAACTCTAGCTTGTTTTTTACTTTTGTTCTTAGTAGCTGTGTCTTTGTATCTTAATCCTTCTTTCTATATTATCATTGTTTCTGAATCTTGTGCTTTTTCACCTTCAATATGTTTTACAAGCTTTAATTCTGATGATATTTACTGTTTTCAATGCTGCTTGCTCTGAAATTCTATCTTTAAAAGTTATATGTTTATTCTTTTGTTTTGTTTTGCTCTGATACTCTTTCTTTTGTTTCTATTCTTTTTGTTGATGACAAAAGGGGGAGTAAATGTATAGTATTTGTTAAGGCACTGAGCCCTACTATAACCACTTCTAAATTTCTTTTAAATACCTCTGATTTGATTTTTATGAGTATTTTATTGAAATTTAATTAATAAGAATAGAACTTAGGGGGAGCTTACAAACCTCACCTTAAAGATCTATTGGACTCAGGGGGAGCTTACAAACCTCTGTCCCAAGAAGTCAACTTATTAATTAGATCAACAACAATTGAACATTTTAAATACTATTGTTTGTCATCATCAAAAAGGGGGAGATTATTGGAACAAAATGTGTTTCACAAAGAACCTTTTTAAGTTTTGATGATAACAAGGTATTAAAAATTGTCAATTGGTTATTACTAATAATTGTTCAAGTGTACAGGACCAAAAGCTACTCAAGTTATTTTGATAGGTCTTGGAAGAACAATGGAAAGAAAAAGAAATTCTGAGCATCTGAAGAAAACTGCTCCTGAAGCTCAACTGCTCCTGAAGCTAAACTGCTCCTGAAGAGATGACGTCATCAGAAGCAGAAAGTCATCAGAAGCAGAAAGTCATCAGAAGCAAAAGTTTTCATCAGAAGCAATATTTTCACCAGAAGCTAAACTTGATCCTTTAATCAAACTGAAGAAAAAGTTGCTGATTCTCAATTCAGTCTTATCAAAGAAGAACGAAGAATTGAAAGGGAGGTATCAACGGATATATGGAAAGCACTCTGCACTTGTCTCTCATTAATAGAGTTGACAAAGTACAAGTGTACAACCACTACCTCCACTACTCTGTTTTCTGTCTACGCTACAAGACAAAACAACAGCCATGCCTGCAGAATTTGTACACTCAAGATGGGAATGAATTTGAAGTTTATCCTTCAAAGGACTACACCCAAATCAGGCAAAGGATCACTGGTGGATAATCAAAGGATTTCAAACGACTCTTTAGACGTGCTGATTATCTCAACGTCTCTTTCACACCTCTATATAAAGGAGTGAAGACTTGAAGATTTGATAGAGAGATACATAAGTTCAAAAGCGCCAAAACTCTGTCAATTTGATTCTACAAAGCACACTGAATTTCTGCACTGATTTGATACATCTTAGAAATTCAAAGTCTAGAGTCTTTTCTGTATTGTATTGTGAACACCACTGATTGTATATCAAGTGTTCAATTCAAACTCAATTCTCTGTATTTTTGTTTGATTAGAAGTCTCTTGCCTGCGTGCTTGAGCATTAGAAGTCTCTTGCTTAGTGCTTGAGCATTGGAAGACTCTTGCGTGTGTGCTTGAGCATTGTTTTGTGAAGTCTCATACTTTGAAAGTATTGAGCAGTTGTAATCTTGTGATTATAGTGAAATCTCCTTGGAAGTGCAAGGGGGACTGGACTACTTCCGTGTTGTGGAAGGAACCAGGATAACTGCCTGTGTCTTTGTCTTTCTTTTCTCTGCTCTGTTCTTTTCCGCTGCAATCTGACTCTGATCATTTCATCAGAAGCAATCAAACTGCTTCTGAAGTTTTATCAGAAGAAGAATTTTTTTTTTTTAAGAGAAAAAGAAAACACAATTCAACCCCCCCCTTCTTGTGTTTTTCACCTTCAAGATGATGTGTACACTACCTGTTTGTGGTTGTAACCTCCCCATGAGGATGTACATAGCAAACACATTTGAGAATCAAGGACGCGGGTTCTGGTGCTGCAAAAGGTGGAACGATGAGGTAAGTTTAATCCTTGATCAAACACGTCTATTGTATGGTGTTTGTTTTTTATATAATGGTAATCTTCTAATTTGGGTAATTTATACAGGACCAATATACATGTGGGTTGTTCATTTGGGACGATGAACTTGTTCGAGGGATGACACCCATGATGGATGATAATGCTGCCATGGATGTGTCTAAGGATGAAGGATGTAGGAAATGCACCAACATTGATGAAATGCTGAAGAGATTTGATGGAAGGGAATGTGTTCAGAGGAAGAAGTTTGAGGATGAGAGAAAGAAAGTGAAGTGGATTGCGTTTTTCATGATTATCAGTTGGCTTTTCTTTGGATTGTATGTTAAGAATTTGATGTAATGGGATTGTACTGTGTTATTGTGTTAAGTTAACAAGTGTTGTATCGTGTTTCATGATTAACAAGTGGTGTTATTGTGTTATGTATTAACAAGTTCTGGTGTATTGTGAATGAAAAGTTAACTTTGTTTTGAATGAATGAATGAAAATGTTCTATTTGATTATGTAATGAAGTTCCACATTTTATAAGTTACTTGATATGTATTAATCCTTTGATGTATACGACATTATAAGCACCAACATTGAATATGGAATTAGTAGCAAAATATAAGGCATAGTTCAAGCCATTGCATACATAATCTAAGACAGTTGCTTAGCCATGAAAATCAAAAAGGTTATTTGTTATACCCTGTTTTTGGACCTAAAAATACTGGGCCCAACTTCATTTCAAACTTTGTCAGTTAATAAATTTCAACTGCACAGTTCGGATTGTCTCTGCTTCGCGATATTTTCAATCACAATTTTACCTATGTTTTTCTTGCATAAAACCTTTTGAAATGTCTTTACTTGTCTTGTAAGTCATTCAAAAGTGTCTCTGAATCATTACATTGCTTTTTCTACAGTTTATTTCAAATTTGCAAAAAGTCATACAGAAGGGTATTTTGGTCATTTCCTGCAGTGGGACCCATTTTCATCCTTGTGACTGTCTCTGAGTCTTTTCAGATTATGTTTTTAACATTTCATCAGTAAACCTTGCTAATTTCATTTCAAACTTGTGTCTGAGTCAGTGTCAAGTCAATTTGAGTTGGTTTAGGTCATTTTTAGCCCTAGGGGCATTTTGGTCATTTCACATGAAATTTTGGCATGGGGAGGTTACTTTGAAGTACCTCATTTAGGCCATTGGTTCGTTTTAGTCCGTTTTGTCAGTTTTATTTTTGTTTCACTTTACGTTTGGTCAAATTACGTTTTTTATTCAAATTTTATTTTGTATTGCATTTTGGTCCCTCAATTGAGGTCCCAAAATTGCATTTTTGTCCAAACTGTTTTTTATTTCATTTCAAGTTTTTTATTTTATTTTGCAGTTTAGTCCTTAAGTTTTGTTTTTTGCAAAAAGGTCCAAATTTCATTTTTTGTCCAAGGCCGTGTCTTTTTTTTTCCAGGTCCAGGTGTCACTTTCTCATTTGTTCAGAGGCACACATGTCATGCTATAAAAGGTGCACAGTGCCACTCAAAGCCATTGATCAAGTGCCAACTCATAAACACAGAGTCACACTCTCTCTTGTCAGTTACAAATCAAAACAGAAAAAGCTTCAACATTCATCAATGGCGTAAACCTAACCTTTTCCAGAAACAGAAACTACACAAATTCAAGCTATTTTTCATGGATTCTCAGTGATTCTTTGAAGAATCATCATCATTGAATAAGTATCTTCGCAATTCAAGGTGCGAATTCGCCAAAGGCAAACTCCAGCACCGATCACGAAGATACAGTGAGGAAGACGAAGAAGAAAGAAAGATAATGAAGGTTTAAACCGGCGAAGAAGACGATAAAGCAAGAAACCAGCAGGAACACCGGTTTATTTCCGGATTCAAAGCCAAATCACGTAGCATCAGAGATTGAAGTTTTCCAAAGAATTTCTCCATTAAAGGTTTCAACCAAAACCTTAGGTAAAACTCATAATCTTTTTCAAAAGCAATATCACTGTTAAACCTAAAAATCACGCAAGCAAAACAGATCCAAATTTCCAGAATTCAAAGCCAAAACCGTAACCGTAAACACAAAACCTAGATCCATAAGGATCTAAGTCTTGAAAGCAAGAACAAACATCAAAGAGGTGTTAAACAACGAAATGATGTAGATCTTCAAGGATCTAAACGTTATCTTTCAAAAAAATCAAAATCAAATTCAAAGCCGTACGGCAAATTTCCAGATCTACATCGTTTCGACTTGAATTTGAAAAAACAACTGCTGGATTCGTGTTTAGGGTTAAAGGACGAATCAAATGGAGTAAGAATCTTTGAAATCTGGAAATTTAGGTCACCGGAAACTGCATGAACTCGCCGGAGAAGATGAAGTTTCCGGCGGACCTTCAAGGTCTCCGCCGTAGCTTCATCCTCGCCGGCGGCGAAGTTAGTGAGAGGTGAGAGATGAGAGAAGAGAGAAGAGTTAGAGAGAGAATGAGAGCAGCAAAATGAAATAAACCGGAGCTCCTTCCTTTTTATAAGCCAGCGAACCGGACCGGTCCAGTCCGGTCCATTCCCCTTTGATTCCTGGCCGTCTGATCTAGGGTTTCAGAATCCTGGATCAATCGTATGGTTCCTGTGCAACCGGATCTTCTAGTGTATTGGGCCTTTGGTTTGGGCTTTGTTCTGTTACGTTTTTGTTTGTTTTCCTGCTATTTGCACCATATTTCTTTGCTGTTTGAACCCCTGCATGCTTAAAATTTTCTCCAAAAAACCTCCAAAAATTATCACATGTTTCTTGATATTTTCTTAGTGTTTTTATGACATTTTTGAACATTAAGGATCTATGAAATTTTTGTATAATTAATTCATAGCATTTTAATTCTCTTTGAATTATTTGTTATGGATTCTTCTTCACACATTTGTCCTTGATGTGAGAATATGAAATAAAAGCTACTTGACGTGTTAATATGAGAGATTTGTGCCAATAATTTCATGTTGATTTGCTGTTTTGATTTGGTTCATGAGTGCTTGATTTTATGAACAATATATGCATATTTTGAAAGATATAAAATGCCAAGTTTATTCTAGAAAATATGGCATGAAACCATGCTTGCATGTTTCCAATAATTCTATGCTATAACTTGAGATAAAGAAAACTCTTGCAAAATTTGTTAAAGCATGAGAATTAGAGGCCAAGAATGCTTTAGGTTTCATACCTAAGTTTTTAGGATTTAATGTCATTTTGTTAACTTTTTGTGCCATCTTGCATGCTTTTATTTCTTAGTGCTTATTATGTTCTTTCTTTTGACTAACAAGTTTATTTCCATGTTTCATGCATTTCATTCAGTATTCCCTCCACCTTCTTTAGCCTAGCATTTATTTTTTTTCCAAGTCTTAATTCATTTAGAGATGTAATTTGTCATCACTATTTTGTAGCTTGGCAAAGGGGCCATAGAATGTATTTAGGTAATTGTTGTAATATGGACTATGGACACTATGATGCACCGACACGCACACACTCACCTTAGATGTATGCATAGGATTGTATGGTTAAATAAGCGTTTAGGTTTTAAACACTTAGAGAAAATCCATCTTTTTTTTCAAAAAATAATTGAACTTCACTTCAAAAACTTTCCTAATAAGTATGAAGTCAACACTTCATTTTTTTTCCTTTCTTTCTTTTTTTTCTCTTAAGAAAAATTCAATTCATCTTAATCATTTAGACTTTCTTTCTAATCACTAATCAAACCTCACTTTTTTTTTGCTAAATCTAATGCTCATGAAGCCTCCCAATCTCCTTCTTCAAATCATTTTCAAAACTTAAAATCAAACAATTAAAACAAAAAAACAACAAGCCTTTTTAGCAAGAACTACGCCGGTTTTGATCCCGTAAAACGGTACGTAGGCAATGAGTCAAAACTCATCCAAGCCGAAATAAAATTAAAAAGTCTTACAACTTCTCTCCCCCCATTCTTAACTAAATAAACCTCCCATTTTCAAAAGTAAGTAAAAATAAGCGTGAATATAGACTTAGGAAAACGGCTCCTATAGAGGACTATAGTTACTCCGGGTGCCTAACACCTTCCCGTAGTAAAACCGACCCCCGAACTTAGAATCTAAGGGTTTTTTCTCAATTTTGCCCTTCCCAAGAAAAAATAGAGATATCAACGGTCGAAAGGTACAAGTCCAATTAAATGGCTTGGCACCCAAAAACCATGATAACAGAAATGGCGACTTCACTGGGGACATTCTTTTTAGCGGGTCGCACCTAGTTTTCCTTAGTGTATATTTATGCTTTATTTTATTGCTTACACATGTGAATACTTGTTTATTTTCATTTGACGTGTGGGGTGAGAATATCAAAAGTCCTATACCCGGGCTGAGTGAACTTATGTTTAGGTAGAGATATAATCGACAATTCGATCCGGGGGTTGCCTCGTGTATTGGATTATGCGATCAATCTCACATAGCTGAGGCATTTTGAAGGTGATATTGTCGGCGTGTGTTGTCATGCTTAGGCACTTCACTTTCAATTGTTCGACGAAGCTATGAACCGTAGTTACCAAACCCATCCTAGCCTTTTTAGGACGTAGTGCGGTGGCTAAATTGAGTGTTGTCTCAAACTTTAGTCGTCACGCGATACTACACTCAAGCTAGACCTTCTCACAAATAAACATGGAACGGGTGTCGTCCTGTACTACCATGATATATGTGAGAGAGGTTGCAGTTTGGGAACTGTGTTAGAACCTTGGTTACTACTATCCAAAGCCTTAGTTCACCGGACACCGTGTCCATCCGTGGCCTTGTTACTTTGAATCTCAACCCACATTGTAACTAAACAACACAATCATGCATACATGCATTCATGCATAAACATTTTTCATGCATTCATCGAAGGACTTAAACAAATGGAAATTTTTTGTAAATAATCACAGGTATGAAGAAGACTAAGTGCTACAAGTTCAAGGAAGTGGATTTGGTTAGTTTGAGAGAGTTGGCGCTCAAGGTCAAGAGCCAAACAGGGTTCCGACTCCGGTATGGGGGATTGCTTACTTTGCTCCGAACCGATGTGGACGAGAAGCTAGTGCACACTCTAGTGCAATTTTATGATCCAAGCTTCCGTTGCTTCACTTTCCCGGATTTCCAGTTGGTTCCTACTCTCGAGGCTTACTCCAATCTAGTGGGTTTACCTATAGCCGAGAAGACGCCTTTCACCGGTCCCGGGACTTCTCTTACTCCTCTGGTTATTGCTAAGGATCTCTACCTCAAGACTTCCGACATCTCCAACCATCTTATTACCAAATCTCACATCCGCGGGTTCACTTCAAAGTATCTTCTTGATCAGGCTAATCTCGGTACTACTCGTCAGGATACACTCGAGGCTATTCTTGCTTTGCTTATCTACGGGCTCATTCTCTTCCCGAACCTCGACAATTTCGTGGACATGAATGCTATCGAGATCTTTCATTCCAAGAACCCGGTTCCTACTTTGCTAGCAGATACCTACCACGCCATTCATGACAGGACTCTCAAGGGCCGTGGGTATATTCTTTGCTGCGTATCTCTTTTGTATAGGTGGTTTATTTCGCACCTTCCGAGTTCCTTCCATGATAACTCGGAAAATTGGTCCTACTCTCAGCGGATTATGGCCCTCACTCCTAATGAGGTCGTCTGGCTCACTCCTGCCGCTCAAGTGAAGGAAATCATTATGGGTTGTGGAGACTTTCTCAATGTACCTCTTCTTGGTACTCGGGGAGGAATTAACTACAATCCCGAGCTTGCTATGAGACAGTTTGGTTTCCCTATGAAGTCGAAGCCCATCAATCTTGCTACATCTCCAGAGTTCTTCTTCTATGCGAATGCTCCTACCGGACAAAGGAAAGCTTTCATGGATGCTTGGTCCAAGGTTCGAAGGAAGAGTGTGAAGCATCTAGGTGTGAGATCCGGTGTTGCTCATGAGGCCTATACTCAGTGGGTGATAGATCGAGCTGAGGAGATTGGTATGCCTTATCCAGCTATGAGATACGTGTCTTCGTCTACTCCATCTATGCCTCTACCTCTACTCCCCGCGACTCAGGATATGTATCAGGAGCATCTAGCTATGGAGAGTCGTGAGAAGCAAGTGTGGAAAGCTCGGTATAATCAAGCCGAGAATCTAATCATGACTTTGGATGGTAGAGATGAGCAGAAGACTCATGAGAATTTAATGTTGAAGAAAGAGCTAGCTAAGGCCCGGAGGGAATTGGAAGAGAAAGATGAGCTGCTTATGAGGGACTCCAAGAGAGCTCGAGGACGACGAGACTTCTTTGATAGATACTGTGATTCAGATTCCGAGTCCGATGATCTTCCGACTACTTCTTATGCTTGAGGGCTTCATTTGTTTATCTTGTTGAAATTTCAAAGTCTTCCTTTTGAAAATGCTATGTAGTTTTGATTATTTGCAAAATTTCTAATTTGTTTAAAAATCCTTCGATGAAAAAAAATAAGTCTTTCGCATTTGCATTTGCATATCATGCATCATATGCATCATGCATCGGTCACAAAGGCTTCCAAGTGCTTACCACCTCCTGGTTTCTCTGCCGCAGTGTGAAAAGTGGCTCGTGCTCAGAGAGTTTACGAACCTGATAGAATTGATCGAACCAGAGAATACAGAAGAAAGAAAAGGGCTGTGGAAGAAGAGAACACACAGCTTCGTACCGAATTGGCATCTCTAAGGGAGGAATTGGCCAAAGCTCATGATGCTATGACTGCTCTGTTGGCTGCTCAGGAACAACCAGTTCCTGTGGTTTCTACAGCTGCAAATGTGACTCCTACCGTAACAACTGATCCCCGCTCTATCATGCCATCCGGGTATCCTTACGGGCTTCCACTGTACTATACTGCTAATACAGGGGCAGGGACCTCTGGTACTACCAACAGTGGCCCAATCCCAGGGGCAAACTTAACTCCTGTTAGTACTGCCTTGACTCAAGCTGCAACGACTGTTACCGAGCCCATTGTGAATGCGGTGCCTCTATTTGTCCATGCTAATGCACACCACGGGAGTATTACCACAACCGGAACTATGGAAGAGAGAATGGAAGAACTTGCCAAAGAGCTCCGACGGGAAATTAAGGCCAACAGGGGAAATGGAGACTCCATTAAAACCCAGGACCTCTGCTTGGTATCGAAGGTAGATGTTCCAAAAAAGTTCAAAGTCCCGGAGTTCGACAAGTATAACGGGCTGACTTGTCCTCAAAATCATATTGTCAAATACGTCCGGAAAATGGGCAACTACAAGGACAATGATTCCCTTATGATCCATTACTTCCAAGACAGTCTGATGGAAGATGCTGCGGAGTGGTATACTAGTCTGAGCAAAGATGATGTCCATACTTTTGATGAGCTGGCCACCGCTTTCAGGAGCCACTACGGGTTTAACACTCGTTTGAAGCCGAATAGGGAGTTTCTCAGGTCCCTATCTCAGAAAAAGGAGGAAAGTTTCCGTGAATATGCGCAAAGGTGGAGAGGGGCAGCTGCCCGTATCACTCCTGCTTTAGATGAAGAAGAAATGACCCAGACGTTCTTAAAGACCTTGAAGAAAGATTATGTTGAGAGAATGATCATTGCTGCCCCGAACAACTTTTCGGAGATGGTCACCATGGGAACCCGTCTTGAGGAAGCAGTCAGAGATGGGATCATTGTGTTTGAGAAAGCTGAATCTTCTACGAGTGCATCGAAGAGGTATGGTAATGGACACCACAAGAAGAAAGAAACGGAAGTGGGAATGGTGTCAGCTGCAGCCGGTCAATCTATGGCTACCGTTGCTCCTATCAATGCAGCTCAAATGCCTCCGTCATACCCATATATGCCGTATTCTCAGCATCCGTTCTTCCCACCGTTTTATCATCAGTACCCTTTGCCACCGGGCCAGCCTCAAGTGCCCGTCAATGCAATTGCCCAACAGATGAAACAACAGTTGCCGGTTCAACAACAACAACAACAGCAGCAGCAGCAGTATACTAGGCCAACTTTTCCTCCTATACCAATGTTGTATGCTGAGTTGCTTCCAACTCTACTCCAGAGAGGGCATTGTACGACTAGACAAGGCAAGCCACCACCTGATCCGTTGCCTCCAAGGTTCAGGTCTGATCTCAAATGTGATTTTCATCAAGGTGCCCTAGGTCATGATGTCGAGGGATGTTATGCTTTGAAGTATATCGTGAAGAAGCTCATTGATCAGGGAAAGCTGACTTTTGAGAACAATGTTCCACATGTCCTTGACAATCCACTACCAAATCATGCCGCTGTGAATATGATCGAAGTGTGTGAGGAAGCTCCTAGACTTGATGTCCGCAATGTTGCTACTCCTCTGGTGCCTCTGCACATCAAGCTGTGCAAAGCTTCTCTGTTCAGCCATGATCATGCCAAGTGTCTAGGATGCCTCCGAGATCCTTTGGGCTGCCATGCTGTTCAAGACGACATCCAAAGCTTGATGAATGATAATCTTCTGACTGTCAGTGATGTTTGCGTGGTTGTGCCGGTTTTTCACGATCCGCCTGTCAAGAGTGTACCTTTGAAGAAGAATGCTGAGCCTTTGGTGATAAGGTTGCCAGGACCAATTCCTTATGTTTCGGACAAGGCAGTGCCATACAAGTACAATGCTACTATAATAGAAAATGGAGTAGAGGTGCCTCTAGCCTCCTTTGCCACAATAAGCAATATCGCCGAGGGAACTTCCGCAGCGCTGAGAAGCGGGAAGGTTCGTCCGCCTTTATTTCAGAAGAAGGTAGCTACGCCAATTACTCCACCAGTTGAAGAAGCAACTCCAACCGTTGTTTCACCCATTGCTACAGATGTGAACCAGTCAGGTAAGTCTATAGAGGATTCAAATTTAGATGAGATTCTGAGGATAATAAAGAGGAGCGACTACAAGATCGTTGATCAGTTGCTGCAAACTCCTTCAAAGATATCTGTCTTGTCACTACTCTTGAGCTCTGAGGCTCACAGGAATACCTTGTTGAAGGTGCTGGAGCAGGCTTATGTTGACCACGAAGTTACGGTAGACCGTTTCGGTGGCATAGTGGGAAATATTACTGCTTGTAACAACCTCTGGTTTAGTGAAGAAGAATTGCCGGAAGTGGGAAAGGGTCACAATCTGGCTTTGCACATCTCGGTGAATTGTAAATCAGACATGATATCAAATGTGTTGGTGGATACCGGTTCCTCTCTCAATGTAATGCCCAAGACAACTCTAGATCAGTTGAGCTACCGTGGGACCCCTTTGAGAAGAAGTACTTTCTTGGTCAAAGCTTTTGACGGATCTCGAAAGAATGTGCTGGGGGAGATAGACTTGCCGATAACTATTGGCCCTGAGAATTTCTTGGTTACCTTCCAAGTGATGGACATTAATGCATCCTACAGTTGCCTGCTGGGGAGACCGTGGATACACGATGCAGGTGCGGTTACTTCCACCTTACATCAGAAGTTGAAATTTGTGAAGAATGGAAAACTCGTTACAATCCATGGTGAAGAAGCATACTTAGTCAGCCAGTTGTCTTCTTTTTCTTGTGTTGAAGCAGGGTCTGCTGAAGGGACTGCTTTCCAAGGTTTGACCATCGAAGGTGCAGAGTCTAAGGAAGCTGGGGCTGCTATGGCTTCATTGAAGGATGTTCAGAGAGCCATCCAGGAAGGTCAGACTGCCGGCTGGGGCAAGATGATACAGCTCTGTGAGAACAAGCGTAAAGAAGGTCTCGGGTTCTCCCCGTCATCAAGGGTCTCCTCGGGAGTCTTCCACAGTGCAGGGTTTGTTAATGCTATCTCTGAAGAAGCCACTGGATTTGGTCTCAGGCCTGTATTTGTTACACCAGGAGGCATTGCGACGAATTGGGATGCCATCGACATTCCTTCAATCATGCATGTTTCTGAGTAATGTGTCTTGTTGCTTTAGTGCTTTGTTTTCAAAATAACAATCCTCTCGCTCTGCCCAAAGCGAGAGTGATATTTTCTGTAAGGGCATGTTTGTTTCGGCATTGCCGTTGATTAATAAAATTTTGTCGTTTCTTCCACGACTACTTTTTTTTTTAGTGCTTTTTTCCCTTGGAAACAATGGTAATGCCAGAAAAAACCAAAACGTCTGTATTTTCTTATTAATTTCAAAAATCTGCATGAAAAAAAAAACTCTTTCTAAAATCATCCAATCATTATATGCAGGTTGAACCATAATAAACCCGTTGAACACAGTAATCCTACGGTTCCTCCAAGTTTTGATTTCCCTGTGTATGAAGCCGAAGATGAGGAAGGTGATGGCATACCGTATGAGATCACTCGGCTACTTGAGCAAGAAAAGAAAGCCATTCAGCCTCACCAAGAAGAGATTGAGCTTATCAACATAGGTACCGAGGAAAACAAGCGAGAAATCAAGATTGGTGCTACTCTAGAGGAAGGGGTTAAACAGAAGATCATCCAACTCCTCCGGGAATATCCGGATATTTTTGCATGGTCCTATGAAGATATGCCAGGACTAGACCCTATGATCGTGGAGCATCGGATCCCTACCAAGCCTGAATGTCCTCCCGTCAGGCAGAAATTGAGGAGGACTCATCCTGACATGGCCCTCAAGATCAAGAATGAGGTTCAAAAGCAGATCGATGCGGGTTTCCTCATGACAGTTGAGTATCCCGAATGGGTTGCCAATATTGTGCCTGTGCCGAAGAAGGATGGTAAAGTTCGGATGTGTGTTGATTTCAGGGACTTGAACAAAGCCAGTCCAAAAGACAACTTTCCGTTACCCCATATTGACGTGCTTGTTGATAATACTGCTCAATCTAAGGTGTTCTCCTTCATGGACGGTTTTTCCGGTTATAATCAGATCAAAATGTCTCCTGAAGATAGAGAAAAGACATCTTTTATCACTCCATGGGGTACTTTCTGTTACAAAGTGATGCCGTTCGGCCTAATCAATGCCGGTGCTACCTACCAAAGGGGAATGACCACTCTGTTTCATGACATGATTCACAAAGAAGTTGAGGTATATGTGGATGACATGATTGTGAAGTCAGCAGATGAGGAGCAGCATGTTGAATATTTAACAAAGATGTTTGAAAGGTTGAGAAAATACAAGCTGCGATTGAATCCCAACAAATGTACATTCGGTGTCAGGTCCGGAAAGTTATTAGGCTTCATTGTCAGCCAAAAGGGCATTGAAGTCGATCCTGATAAAGTCCGGGCCATCCGAGAAATGCCAGCTCCACAGACAGAGAAGCAAGTCAGAGGTTTCTTGGGACGTTTGAATTACATCTCCCGATTCATATCTCACATGACTGCAACCTGCGGGCCGATTTTCAAGCTACTTAGAAAGAACCAGCCTGTTGTATGGAATGATGAATGCCAAGAAGCTTTTGATAGCATCAAGAATTACCTGCTGGAACCACCTATCCTTGTCCCACCCGTGGAAGGAAGGCCTTTGATTATGTATTTGGCAGTATTTGATGAATCCATGGGATGTGTACTTGGTCAACAAGATGAAACCGGAAAGAAAGAGCATGCTATCTACTATCTAAGTAAGAAGTTCACCGATTGTGAAACTCGATATACAATGCTTGAAAAGACTTGTTGTGCTTTAGCTTGGGCTGCCAAACGCCTGCGCCATTATTTGGTGAATCATACAACTTGGTTGATATCCAGAATGGATCCGATAAAGTATATCTTTGAGAAAGCGGCCGTTACTGGGAAGATCGCACGCTGGCAGATGCTTTTGTCTGAATATGATATTGTGTTCAAAACTCAAAAGGCAATCAAAGGCAGCATTCTTGCCAATCACCTTGCTTATCAACCTCTTGATGATTACCAACCAATTGAATTCGATTTCCCTGATGAAGAGATCATGTATTTGAAATCCAAAGACTGCGACGAACCGTTGATTAATGAAGGTCCAGATCCCAATAGCAAGTGGGGTTTAGTCTTTGATGGTGCTGTCAATGCTTATGGCAAAGGAATTGGGGCAGTCATTGTATCCCCGCAAGGGCATCACATTCCCTTTACCGCCCGAATTCTGTTCGAATGTACCAACAATATGGCTGAGTATGAAGCATGTATCTTTGGGATCGAGGAAGCAATTGACATGAGAATCAAACACCTCGACATCTATGGAGATTCTGCGCTCGTCATCAATCAGATAAAGGGTGAATGGGAGACCCACCATGCTAAGTTGATTCCTTATCGTGATTATGCGAGACGTCTTCTGACATATTTTACAAAGGTTGAGCTGCATCATATTCCTCGTGATGAGAACCAAATGGCGGATGCTCTTGCTACTCTATCTTCCATGTTCCGAGTAAACCATTGGAATGATGTGCCAGTAATCAAAGTGCAACGCCTTGAAAGACCTTCCCATGTGTTTGCTATTGGGGATGTGATCGATCAGGCTGGCGAAAATGTGGTTGACTATAAACCCTGGTACTACGACATCAAACGGTTCTTGCTGAGCCGTGAGTATCCGCCGGGTGCTTCCAAACAAGACAAGAAGACCTTGAGAAGATTGGCCAGTAGATTCCTGTTAGATGGAGATATTCTGTACAAGAGAAACTATGACATGGTATTGTTAAGATGTGTTGATGAACATGAGGCAGAGCAGTTAATGCATGATGTACATGACGGTACCTTCGGGACCCATGCTACAGGGCATACTATGTCAAGAAAGTTGCTACGGGCAGGTTACTACTGGATGACTATGGAGCATGATTGCTACCAGTACGCCAGAAAATGCCACAAATGTCAAATCTATGCTGATAAGATTCATGTGCCTCCGCATGCTCTCAGTGTTATGTCATCCCCATGGCCGTTCTCGATGTGGGGCATCGACATGATTGGAAGAATTGAACCGAAGGCTTCAAATGGTCATCGTTTCATCTTAGTGGCAATTGACTACTTTACCAAATGGGTTGAAGCAGCATCTTATACCAATGTGACCAAGCAAGTGGTAGCTAAGTTCATCAAGAACAACATCATCTGTCGATATGGTGTTCCCAGCAAGATTATTACCGACAATGGTACCAACCTGAACAACAATGTGGTGCAAGCTCTTTGTGAAGAATTCAAAATTGAGCATCATAACTCTTCTCCCTATAGACCTCAGATGAATGGTGCAGTTGAGGCCGCCAACAAGAATATCAAGAGAATTGTCCAGAAGATGGTAACCACTTACAAGGACTGGCATGAGATGTTACCCTATGCTCTGCATGGCTACCGCACTACCGTGCGCAGTTCAACCGGGGCAACCCCTTTCTCTCTTGTATATGGTATGGAAGCAGTTCTTCCTTTGGAAGTGGAGATCCCATCTCTCCGTGTGATCATGGAAGCAAAGTTATCTGAGGCTGAATGGTGCCAAAGCCGGTATGATCAGTTGAATTTGATTGAGGAAAAACGTATGGATGCCATGGCTCGTGGACAGTCATATCAAGCAAGAATGAAGACTGCCTTTGACAAGAAAGTCCATCCTCGAGAATTCAAGGTAGGGGAACTTGTATTGAAAAGGAGGGTAAGCCAGCAACCCGACCCAAGGGGCAAGTGGACGCCTAACTATGAAGGTCCTTATGTTGTCAAGAAGGCCTTCTCCGGTGGTGCTTTAATCCTTACACACATGGATGGTGTAGAACTTCCAAATCCAGTGAATGCCGATATAGTCAAGAAATACTTTGCCTAGAAATGTGAAAAGAACAGCGTGGTAGGTCGAAAACCCGAAAGGGCGGCCTAGGCAAAAATGCGCTTCCCGGTGGATCGAAAACCCGAAAGGGCGGTCCAGGCAAAAATAAGGGACAAAAAAACAAATATGAAAAGCTCGCTGAGATTGTACGCAACTCAGGCAAGAATGAGCGTCTCGATGAGCCGAAAACCCGGAAGGGCGGTTCATGCAAAAATGAGATTGAAACAAAAGGCAAGTAACTATATCTGGCCAACCACCGTCCCCCTTGGGGCATCTGCAGCTGTTAATGCCTATCTTCATCAAAAGCTTCTGTACTTGTGAATTCAAAGTTTCTAAGAACTGTAGTGGTTACCGTGTTCAATGTACCACCAACCAATAAAAATTACCATTTTCCAAGCTTTGTGAATCCGTGGAGTCATGCCTTCGGCTGACCACCACTCTTATACATCAAATTGAGCTTGTGCTGTTGTTTGAAACTCTATTTTTCTTCTACTTTCAAAGCTGTATACAAAACATTTTCTTTCTATTTTGATAATGACAATGCTTGAAACAAACATTTTTTGAAAATTGAAAACTTTTTGTCTGTTTTGAAAAGCAAGCCTGAGCAACAGGGTACGTTCAAATGAAACATGCATGAGCGAGAGTATGTTAATGTCTATTTCAATATATGTTACAAGCAGGTTCTCCTCCAAGATAATCTGTGGTCAATGGCAAGAATGAAAAAACAGAATGAAAATGCATGAAAATGAAAAGGCTCGCTAAGTTGAAAACCCGGAAGGGCGGCTTAGGCAAAAATGAGCACCCCGCTGGATTGACAACCCGAAAGGGCAGTTCAGGCAAAAATGGGGCATTGAAAAGAATCTATTTCCCCGGTGGATCGAAAACCCGAAAGGGCGATCCAGGCAAAAATGGGATGCGAAAAATGAGAATGAGAAAATAGCATGCAAAAAGCATTGACCACAGATGCGATGTCTACAACGTACCCAGCACTGAAATGCCCAGCATAACGGCGTTTTCCCCAGTAAAGCCTTCCGAGATTCAATTTCCAGCAAGTTGTATAGCTACCTGCCCTCAGCCATGGTTCCGATACGTCTCCCAACGACGTCATCTCCAAAGAGGATTTCCAAGAATGTGTAATATAGCACGAGCCACTACGTGCCCAATACTCTGATGTCTTGTCTTCCCCGTGAAGTCGTGCCTACAAAATGCCAACAGTCATGCATTACAAGCATTCATACATGCATAATCATGCATATTACGTGCCCATGCATTTAATGGAACTGTTATATCATCCATGCATATTGCATTTCCAATGTCAACATCAGTCTCAATTCAATACTCATGTCAGGTTCTCTGTCAAAGCCTTGTGATCCAATAATATCAATCAATTTCTACCTTTCAAACCAAATCGACGCCAAGTCAATCTCAATCTATATTTCGTCAAACAAAACTCAATCCCCAGTGAATATGTTTCTGTTTGGTCAAGTGGCTAGTTCAAGTCCAAGAACAGCTTGTACCTATCAATTTGCTTATGTTATCGGTCGAGTGCCCAGCTCAATCCAAGAGCAGCTCGTACCTGTCAATATGTTTCCGTTTGGTCAAGTGGCTAGCTCAATCCAAGAGCAGCTTGTACCTGTCTATCTGTTTCTGTCCGGTGGAGTAACCAGTTCGCATCCAAGAACAAGCTCACACCTGTTTATTTGCCTTTGCTTTCGGTCGAGTGACCAGTTCGAATCCATAAGAACAACTCGTACTTGTCAATTTCCCCAGTCGGGTCACCAGTTCGAATCCATAAGAACAACTCGCACTTTCCAATATCCCCAAGTGAGTTACCAGTTCGAATCCATAAGAACAACTCATGTTTGTCCAGTAACCTCTATCCCCTGTGAAGTGACCAGTTCGAATCCATAAGAACAACTCGCAGTTGTCTGTTTGTTTCATCCCCGGTCAAGTGGCTAGTTTGAATCCAAGAACAGCTTGTACCTGTCCAACTTGTTTCTAGTTTCCCGTTACGCTGCTATTCACTATCTTTGTCAATGTCTACCAATCCCGCGATGGATACGACATATTTTGTTAATTCCAATCCCCATGAGGTCTTGCATTCATAATCCAAATGATGCATGGCATGCATATTATTTGAAAATGGGTAGGCGTATTTTTACGTCCAAACACAGTGCAAATGCTAATATTTAAGTATCTTCGTCCTGTCAAGCCAAAGACTCCGTCTCTTGACTCTCCAGACAAAGAAACTTAAATAGGGGCAGCTGTTATACCCTGTTTTTGGACCTAAAAATACTGGGCCCAACTTCATTTCAAACTTTGTCAGTTAATAAATTTCAACTGCACAGTTCGGATTGTCTCTGCTTCGCGATATTTTCAATCACAATTTTACCTATGTTTTTCTTGCATAAAACCTTTTGAAATGTCTTTACTTGTCTTGTAAGTCATTCAAAAGTGTCTCTGAATCATTACATTGCTTTTTCTACAGTTTATTTCAAATTTGCAAAAAGTCATACAGAAGGGTATTTTGGTCATTTCCTGCAGTGGGACCCATTTTCATCCTTGTGACTGTCTCTGAGTCTTTTCAGATTATGTTTTTAACATTTCATCAGTAAACCTTGCTAATTTCATTTCAAACTTGTGTCTGAGTCAGTGTCAAGTCAATTTGAGTTGGTTTAGGTCATTTTTAGCCCTAGGGGCATTTTGGTCATTTCACATGAAATTTTGGCATGGGGAGGTTACTTTGAAGTACCTCATTTAGGCCATTGGTTCGTTTTAGTCCGTTTTGTCAGTTTTATTTTTGTTTCACTTTACGTTTGGTCAAATTACGTTTTTTATTCAAATTTTATTTTGTATTGCATTTTGGTCCCTCAATTGAGGTCCCAAAATTGCATTTTTGTCCAAACTGTTTTTTATTTCATTTCAAGTTTTTTATTTTATTTTGCAGTTTAGTCCTTAAGTTTTGTTTTTTGCAAAAAGGTCCAAATTTCATTTTTTGTCCAAGGCCGTGTCTTTTTTTTTCCAGGTCCAGGTGTCACTTTCTCATTTGTTCAGAGGCACACATGTCATGCTATAAAAGGTGCACAGTGCCACTCAAAGCCATTGATCAAGTGCCAACTCATAAACACAGAGTCACACTCTCTCTTGTCAGTTACAAATCAAAACAGAAAAAGCTTCAACATTCATCAATGGCGTAAACCTAACCTTTTCCAGAAACAGAAACTACACAAATTCAAGCTATTTTTCATGGATTCTCAGTGATTCTTTGAAGAATCATCATCATTGAATAAGTATCTTCGCAATTCAAGGTGCGAATTCGCCAAAGGCAAACTCCAGCACCGATCACGAAGATACAGTGAGGAAGACGAAGAAGAAAGAAAGATAATGAAGGTTTAAACCGGCGAAGAAGACGATAAAGCAAGAAACCAGCAGGAACACCGGTTTATTTCCGGATTCAAAGCCAAATCACGTAGCATCAGAGATTGAAGTTTTCCAAAGAATTTCTCCATTAAAGGTTTCAACCAAAACCTTAGGTAAAACTCATAATCTTTTTCAAAAGCAATATCACTGTTAAACCTAAAAATCACGCAAGCAAAACAGATCCAAATTTCCAGAATTCAAAGCCAAAACCGTAACCGTAAACACAAAACCTAGATCCATAAGGATCTAAGTCTTGAAAGCAAGAACAAACATCAAAGAGGTGTTAAACAACGAAATGATGTAGATCTTCAAGGATCTAAACGTTATCTTTCAAAAAAATCAAAATCAAATTCAAAGCCGTACGGCAAATTTCCAGATCTACATCGTTTCGACTTGAATTTGAAAAAACAACTGCTGGATTCGTGTTTAGGGTTAAAGGACGAATCAAATGGAGTAAGAATCTTTGAAATCTGGAAATTTAGGTCACCGGAAACTGCATGAACTCGCCGGAGAAGATGAAGTTTCCGGCGGACCTTCAAGGTCTCCGCCGTAGCTTCATCCTCGCCGGCGGCGAAGTTAGTGAGAGGTGAGAGATGAGAGAAGAGAGAAGAGTTAGAGAGAGAATGAGAGCAGCAAAATGAAATAAACCGGAGCTCCTTCCTTTTTATAAGCCAGCGAACCGGACCGGTCCAGTCCGGTCCATTCCCCTTTGATTCCTGGCCGTCTGATCTAGGGTTTCAGAATCCTGGATCAATCGTATGGTTCCTGTGCAACCGGATCTTCTAGTGTATTGGGCCTTTGGTTTGGGCTTTGTTCTGTTACGTTTTTGTTTGTTTTCCTGCTATTTGCACCATATTTCTTTGCTGTTTGAACCCCTGCATGCTTAAAATTTTCTCCAAAAAACCTCCAAAAATTATCACATGTTTCTTGATATTTTCTTAGTGTTTTTATGACATTTTTGAACATTAAGGATCTATGAAATTTTTGTATAATTAATTCATAGCATTTTAATTCTCTTTGAATTATTTGTTATGGATTCTTCTTCACACATTTGTCCTTGATGTGAGAATATGAAATAAAAGCTACTTGACGTGTTAATATGAGAGATTTGTGCCAATAATTTCATGTTGATTTGCTGTTTTGATTTGGTTCATGAGTGCTTGATTTTATGAACAATATATGCATATTTTGAAAGATATAAAATGCCAAGTTTATTCTAGAAAATATGGCATGAAACCATGCTTGCATGTTTCCAATAATTCTATGCTATAACTTGAGATAAAGAAAACTCTTGCAAAATTTGTTAAAGCATGAGAATTAGAGGCCAAGAATGCTTTAGGTTTCATACCTAAGTTTTTAGGATTTAATGTCATTTTGTTAACTTTTTGTGCCATCTTGCATGCTTTTATTTCTTAGTGCTTATTATGTTCTTTCTTTTGACTAACAAGTTTATTTCCATGTTTCATGCATTTCATTCAGTATTCCCTCCACCTTCTTTAGCCTAGCATTTATTTTTTTTCCAAGTCTTAATTCATTTAGAGATGTAATTTGTCATCACTATTTTGTAGCTTGGCAAAGGGGCCATAGAATGTATTTAGGTAATTGTTGTAATATGGACTATGGACACTATGATGCACCGACACGCACACACTCACCTTAGATGTATGCATAGGATTGTATGGTTAAATAAGCGTTTAGGTTTTAAACACTTAGAGAAAATCCATCTTTTTTTTCAAAAAATAATTGAACTTCACTTCAAAAACTTTCCTAATAAGTATGAAGTCAACACTTCATTTTTTTTCCTTTCTTTCTTTTTTTTCTCTTAAGAAAAATTCAATTCATCTTAATCATTTAGACTTTCTTTCTAATCACTAATCAAACCTCACTTTTTTTTTGCTAAATCTAATGCTCATGAAGCCTCCCAATCTCCTTCTTCAAAACCATTTTCAAAACTTAAAATCAAACAATTAAAACAAAAAAACAACAAGCCTTTTTAGCAAGAACTACGCCGGTTTTGATCCCGTAAAACGGTACGTAGGCAATGAGTCAAAACTCATCCAAGCCGAAATAAAATTAAAAAGTCTTACAACTTCTCTCCCCCCATTCTTAACTAAATAAACCTCCCATTTTCAAAAGTAAGTAAAAATAAGCGTGAATATAGACTTAGGAAAACGGCTCCTATAGAGGACTATAGTTACTCCGGGTGCCTAACACCTTCCCGTAGTAAAACCGACCCCCGAACTTAGAATCTAAGGGTTTTTTCTCAATTTTGCCCTTCCCAAGAAAAAATAGAGATATCAACGGTCGAAAGGTACAAGTCCAATTAAATGGCTTGGCACCCAAAAACCATGATAACATTATTGTTCAAGCCATTAAAGACAACTGTAAAAGGAGTTATAACCCATTACTAGCCAAAAAGGCATTGTTCAAGCCACATTACAAACCAAATAAAAGGCATTGTTCAAGCCAAAATACAAACCAAGTAAAAGGCATTTCTCATCCACTAATAGCAAAAAGACAATGGTCCAAGGAATAACAGACATTAGCATGTTGATCTAAGGCTTCCATAAAGCTTTCTTCTTCTTCTTCTTGTTCTTATATGTTACAACTGTCTAAACTGTCTCCTGGGTTAGCTCACCAGGTCCATTATCAATCTCTATGTCAATAGGATTTGTCTCCATTGTTCCTGGTGCTCCAAACTTTGGTTGAGGACCAAAGTAGAATGTTCTTCCACTTCTTTTAAGTCTGCTTAGGTTGAGCTTTGGTACCCCAGCAGATGATTTTTCTGCAGAAGTCTCACACCTTACCTCATGCCATGTCATTGTGGTCTTTGCTTCTTTTTTTTTCTTCAGTTGTGTAACATAATACACCATCTCAACATGTTTTTTCTAACCATAGAAACAAAAAAAGACTCATTTCAGTAATGTAACATCATACACTATATTCAAGAAACAAAATTGTGTTAAGTGGCCCTATTACAATTGTGTTAATGTAGTAATGTACCTTGTTTGGTGGCTTAAATGGTGCATTTACACCAATTGATGCAGGTGCAGTAGCATGTTAAACAGCAGTTGGTGCAGTTTTTTTGCATCATTGACAATAGCAGGTAGAGGTTGAACATTAACTTCTAGAGGTGCATGAACATGACCAACTTCAGCATTAACTTGAGCAGACCTCCTTGCATTTCTTGATGGTTTCCTCTGTAACAATACAATAAATGCAAGTTGTTAAACCTATTTAAATCAATATAATAACTTGAAACATATTTAAATTATAATGAATCTTATACCTTTCTTTTCTGAGCTTCTGGATTAATGGTAGTACTCTTGCAGGATCGGTTGTTATGGCCAAAGTCACCACATTTGGTGCATCTGTACTTACCCACTTGCCTCTTATGATGTTTGGGCTCAGGTTCATCAAGTTCCCTTCTTCTCAGTTTTTTTGGTCTTCTTGGACCTTTCTTGTATGCTGGTGGCAACATTTCCTCAGCATCAACAACTGGCCACATGTCTTGCCCAATATCTTATCAACTCTAATATCTTCAAGTAACAGTGTCAGAAACCATCTCCAAGATTCCTTATTCTCCACTTCAACAACCCCAAAAGCTAAAGGGTAATATTGATCATTTGCATCCCTACCAACTGCTATCAAAAGGTGACCACCATACTAAGTCTTCAAGTGACACCCATCTATTCCTATGAATGGTATGCACCCACTTAAAAACCCTTTTTACGTCCTTCAAAGCAGAAGTAAAATGATCCAAATCTTGGTTGAATTGTTGGTAGTGGTCTTTCAATGTTTATTTTGATAGAGTTACCTTCTGAAACCCTCATTAACTGAACTGCATACCTCCATAACAGTGTATACTGTTTTGCAGCCTCACCTTCAATAATATCATTTGCCCTCTTCTTTGCTCTCTAGGCCATGTAGAAGGTGACTCCCACTCCTTGGTTCCTTCTCGTGTATTTCATGATGTCTTTTACACTTATTTTCTCAGTACACGTTATATTTGGAAGTTGTACTTTTGTAACCCACTTGGACGTAGCAGATCTATTATATCCATCCCTACCACATGTGTGGTCCCCACTCCATGTTTTAATCCTATACGTGTGTTGGCCACCCACTTGACTACATAAAGCAACATAATTACATTTTTTCAATTTGTTATTGCAAACTGCCCTAACCCTTTCATTGTCATTTTTCACCATCTTAAACTCCCACCCATTTAATTCATTCCACTCAGTAAGGGCTTCCTTGAACTCATCTAGGGACTTAAACTCAATGCCAACCTTGAACTTAAATTTTTTGTTAAGCTGTTCCATCCTAAACTTTTCATATCTTGGACCTTTTTCCTCATCAGAATCATCAGGGTCAGAGCTGCCAAGGGAATCACTTTCATAATCAACATCTATTTCAACCTCATCTAATAACACTTCATCTTCATTTCTTGTATTAGGGAGAGTAGTACTTGGACCTTCAATCATGAAATTATTAGAATCAGCTAAACCAAACCCATCCTCCAGTCCTAAAGCTTTATCTTCTTCACTGTCATCAAACTTGTCTCCTCTAACATCACAATCTTCATCAGAACTATATCCACCATCATCAACTTCCACATCATCAGAAACTTCACTTTCAACCACCTTTTCCTTCCCCTTACAACTGCTATTCTTAACAGGTTCAGCTTCTTCTATATACTTAGGAAGATTGACAAAACCACCATCACCTATAACAACATCATGTTTAATGTATATATCAAACTTAATTTCTTTTTACCATCACACTCTTTCATTACTTCAGCATCTTCATCTAACCTAACTATCTTAAAATCAACTTCTTCTTCAACCTTCCACCACAACCTATACCTTTTCCTATACTTATACTTTTTCTGTAAGTCATCTGCATAACCTTCCAGTTCAAAATAACACCATTTATCAACATCTATATCAACCACTGATTCTTCACCACCTTTGTAACATATTAACCAGTCCCTAACAAATAACCCTCCATGATGAAAAGCTACGGTAATAGACATATTACATGCAAAAAAAAAAAAAAACATTTAAACAACATTCATCACTTTTGATTTGGTCCCCGTAAAAATGGAAAACGGTAAACGACTAAAACATTACATAAATATACACAAAAAACGATAATTTAAAAGCATAAAGGCGCTAAAATATTCTTACCTTTCAAAGACTTAAGAGTCAACTCACTCCCAGCCGTCGATTAACCTTCGAACGGCGCAATCCCAGCCGTCGAACTACACAACTTTCGCAGATAAGATCGGCACCGTCGACAAACAACAGGACGACACACGACGAAGGTTTGGAATCTGTAATGTTTGGAGAAGAAGCAGTATCGGAGATCAATGGAGAAAAAGCTGAAAAGTTTGGAATCTGAAACCCTAATTTCAGATTTTCTCACCCTTTTTTCCTTTTATCTCCCCTTTTATATTAATAATTTTTAATTCATTTTTTATTCGAAATTAACTTAAATTAATTTCCAAAAATTAAATTTTTCAATTTAAAATAAATGAATGAGTTGGGCTGCCATGTGACCATAGTTGCACAGTCAGCAACTGCCACGTGGGTCAGAAACATGCCAAATCATCTGTGTAGCGGGCCCAGGGACTATTTTCAAACAATTTTTTTTTACAGGGATGTAATTCAAAGTTTTTTTTACATGGACGAAATTCAAAACTAACCCAAATTACAAGGACTAATATCATATTTAAGCCGCTCAAATATATCAGGTGTGGATGAGTATTTTTGTACTAATGAAAGTCAATCAAATTCGCAACACAATTCAATGTTTAATCATTGAGACTACGGGAGTTCGAACAAGTTAATAGGTAAACTCATGAGTTTCGTGTTTTTTTTTTTCTTTCGAAAAATACCTCCGAATTAGATTTAGGTTTTATAGTCAAAATTGACTTAAAACGGATTAAGGTTGAGTTATTGAAAAATTAAAAGACTTCAAATATAAATGTGTGTTGGATTAAAAGAACTTGAAAATGGGAGACATGAATTTAAAAGACGTAAAGATAAATGACATGTCAAGTGAAGTGTTGAAATTAAAATGGCTTGAAAAATAAATTACGAAGAAAGTAAATGAATTTAAAGGCATTGTTTGTGAAAATAAAATGGTTGAAAGGTAAAATATTTTGAATTGAAATGACAATAAATTTTAAATTAAAGGATTTTACAAGACGGTTGAAGATATGCTTAAGTCTGTTTTTGGTTAGGAGTTGGCTTCATAGTTAAAGTACATGACCCTTTGTTCTTCATTTTCTTACATCAAACTACAATTTTCTCTTCTTCGGATGGTATTTTATCGACTTTAAGGGTCTGTTTGGATGATCAAAGAAAGTGAAAGGAAAGAAAGAGTAAGGAAAGATTATATGAGGAAAGAAAAAGAATAGAAAGTGAGAGGATTGTTTTGGTTGTTTGGTATAAAAGAAAGTGGAATAGAAAATTGAAGGAAAGAAAGATATATATTTATTAATTGACATAAATACCCTTGGACATATATATATATATATGAAGCATAAACATGTGTCTACTCTTTCAAAGGAAAAAAAAATATGTGGCTAGGTGTGAGTAAAAATGAAACAGTAAGTTGAAAAAATAAAAATAGAGAGACAACAAAGGAGTAACAGCTATATCTAAAAAAAAAAATAGTAAAAAGTATATAAAAAGCAAATATGAGTTGGGGGCATTTTAGACTTTTCAAACAAATATGTGTTGTTTTCCAATCTTTCCGTCCTGGTTGGTGTGGAAAGGATTTTAGGCGTGGGTCCCACCTTACTTTCTTTCCATGCTTATTGTTCCCTTGAACCAAACTGTGGAAAGATTGTTGGTTTCCGTGCTTTCCATCCACAACCAATCTTTCCTTCCTCATTCTCGCGAACCAAACATACCCTAAAGTCTTTGTTCAATATGTGGTTGTAAGGTCAACTTTCTCCACTATCTACAATAACAAGAAACACTTTGAAGTACGCTGGGTTATACAAGTGTGGAGTGCATGTCATCTCTTCGATCAATTTCTCAATCCTCATTGTATCCTTTCGTGTTTTATTCAAAATGTTTGACTTCTATGTTTGACTTCTGTTAACTCTGCCTGTTTCAACATACTAAAATTTTGCCAATAATAGATGCTCCCTTAGTTCAGGTCATTTGGAAAACTACAAAAAAGTTGCGTTGTTTGACGACTCAACATGCCCAAAGGTTACAAGTCTTAGATGAACTAGTTTGCTCTTCTTTACATATCATTTGAATCTTGGAACTAGTCATTTTATCATTACATCTTTTCGAGTATTTCATTATAAAACGCAAATTCCCAAAACCCCAAGTTTTGTTATGCCTTCTATCTCTCGAATTTTTTGCTCATAGTTACTTAAATTTGATTTGTAAAACTCCATTGATGTCTACTTGGAAAACTTCCAAAAGCTCTTCATCAACCATGACTTCATACAATAATGAAATGCCATCTGGTGTTGCCTTATGCATGTAGTGAACCCCTCTGGTGATAGAAATCGTTATGTTGCTTTCTTAGGGCCTCCCTTTGGCCCTAAAAGTATTTATCACAATCTTAAGCTTCATTTTCCTTGTCGTAAAAATGAGGTCATCCTTTCTTTTTTGCTACATTTCAATACCTCTTGTTTCTCAATGAAAAAAATTATTATTAGAATGCCTCTTAACACCATTTTTCAAGGATATCTAAACTTTCTCGCCTGAGTCAAGGAAGCCAAAAAAAACATGTGAATTTTTTAGGGTATCGTTGACTTTGTCGAAAAGTCTTGGTATCATAATAGAGTCATCATGCCCATGGTAGCCATATCCTCCTATTTTGGAGTTATACCATTCATAATTTCCATGTCTCTTATGGAATATTTCGCTAGACGTTTTTTGACATGTTGGCCATAATTGAGCTTCGTCCCAGCGATGGTGTCATGAGTTCTTTCGTCTACAAAAATCCCTCAAAGCTTATGTTCTTGGTGTTACGTTCATGGAAACTTTTATTAATTATCATGCCAAAACTCAAGCCTCTATTCGGCTAGTATTGACAGATCAATGGATAACGTGAATAATCTTATCTATCAAGGGAAGTTGTTGGCCTTGAGTCAGTACATTCTCGTTGATTTCTACCATAACATGGACAATCTTGTCACTATGGTTATGACTAGCGTCAAGAAGGTCAATGTTAGTCGCTCTATTTGGCTTCTTTATCTATGGTTTAATACTTTTTATGTTCTTCTGCTGACTCTTATACCCCTTTAAATGAACCACCCACTTACTGGTTCAATCATATTCTAGTTGGTCTCTCTCGAGCAATAATACGGAAAAATTTCATAAGTTCTTCAAGTTGTTCCGTGGAGCTTCTTTGCCTAGTACACTAAAATTTTGACCTTTCATCAAACAAGAGGTCGGTCCTACTTGGTTTCGTCGATTTTTTAACTTCCAAGAGTCTTTAATCCAATAGTTTTGTCGTTATTTCTCATGTCGCCAAATTATGTTAGCTAGTGAGGTCATTGCCAAGCCATTCCTTGTCATTTTCCTCTAGACCTAGAAGATTTAGAGGCTATCCTAAAGGTTTCATCTTTGCCACAAATCGAACTTTAGAAGAAAAATGTTTAATTGTTAGCAGTTTTCGACGCTCTTCTATAGTCAATCGACTCGTGCGGGTAGCTTTCTTTCTCTTATACTCTTATTTGATTATAGTGGGGCTATGTCTTTAGGTCTGAACTACTCGTGATTTTTACCCTTACCTTGAGAGGATTTCGACGCTCTTCAAATTTTTATTACTACTGCATATTATTTTGTTACCATGTTTATGTGTTAATTCCTCATTTTTTTTTTAAAGGAATTCCAAATCATATATAGTATCAAGAGGAATGCTAACAACACTCTCTTTTGAGCACTCTCTCTAGCACCCACTCTTTTATTGGGTGAAATCAATGTATGTCCCACCACTTTATGTGGATTCCATTTCTAAAGTGTAGGTCCTACATTGAATTCAACCAATAAAAGAGTGAGTGCTAGAGAGAGTGTTCAAAAGAGAGTGTTGCTAGCATTCCTCTAGTATCAATTAACCATAATTTTGGATGGGATGAAATAGGAATGAAGATTTGACCAACCAAAAAAAAAGAGGAATAAAGCAAAATATATACTCCCTGTGTCCCAAAATATAAGCAAAAATTGATCAGCAAAACTTAATGCATTTGGTTTAAAATTTGTACCAAATATATTAATTTATATTGACCCATTTTTGCTTACATTTTAAGACAAAAAGAGTACAAAAGAATGAAATGTGCCCAGATGTCATTTCTCATGTCATGGGAGATGTGGTAGTGAAATGGTCAAAGTCCCTATGTTGATGGACTCAGATTAAAACGTTAGATACACCTTCATTGCAAAATGGACCCCCATAGCTATTTATTTGGATCTATTGTAAAAAATAACCAACAGGTTTGGCTCAATCGCTGGTTGTTGATTTTTGTTAACTAATTATTAACCGGATGTACGATTTAGTCTCTAACTTAGATAATCTTTAGTCAAATTTTAGTTACTTTATAACTAAACTCTCAAATATTATCAAAGGATTTCCGTGAGAATTGAAGTCTTAAGACATAAAAAATTATTGAAACTTGAAAGTTAACTTAACCTAAAATCAAGGACACTTTGAACATGTGCATAAGCCTATGCACAACTTGTCATCTTTAATTGGCTGTTCATAGGGAAATATATATTGTCATTTTCATTTGTTATCGTAGAAATAGAAGTAATACACCATAATTTCGGTGCGTTAATAGCATTACTAAAATTTAAAGGTTAAAAGTTTCAATATTGACAAGGATGTATGAACACAAGAAGAAGAAAATACTTATGTTTGTCTCTTGGAAATTATAGTTGATAGTAGATAGATGGTGACCTATTTGTTCCTCTCGACACGTTTAATCTTGATTACACAGATTAGTGTCATATTACATGTAAGGATGATGACAACATGCATCACAATCTCACATTTTCAACTGGATTCTGTTTCTGTGGGCTTTGTTAAAATTAAAGTCTGCTTAAGCTTAATTATATTAAGTATTTTAATTATACCTAAGTCAGGAATATTATTACCTCTTGAATCACCAAAAGAAAGGAAAATGTCTCTTCAAAATGTGTTTGTATTCTAGGCTTTATGTCCCTTTAGTAATATCTCTGTGCCGTCCTTCTATTGTTTTCACCTCACTATATTAATATTTTTAGTTTACTTGCATTGTTTTCAATCAAACACAAAGTTGTATCTAGCTTAAAACACAATCAATTGTGAAAGCTGTGTTTGGTTCTCAATTCTCAATCTCATGTTATTTTTAATTCTTGTGAAACATCCATCTAAGTCACATCACAAGCCTTAAAAAATACCTAGTAAGAGTAAATTCCAAGCTGTATATAAACAAACACTCACTTTTTTTTTTTTTATAATAATTACAAATGAATACAGTACATACATGTAGTATACAAGTGACTCAGCTTTTTTTGTCTTGAGAAAGAAAAAAACCTCATAGGATGCAATAATAATACAAAAGATGAGAAAGAGGCTACTTACCTCAATTTTCACTCTTACCTCAAAAAAATAATGTAAAAAAAAAAAAAAATGACAAAACTAGTGGCCCTAATTCTGTCTCTCTAATAAACAAAATTCTATGCACCTGGCACTGGAATCATTTTTTATGGTTTTCTCCAGCTTTGCAAGCCAGGTCTTAATTTCCTCATAAAATACAAGTGACAGCATGGCCTCTTCAACTCACTACCCTACACACACATATGCTCATCATCCTCCTTTTTCATAAAGGTAATCATGATGAACACAACCCACAAAAATTTGGGCCCACTTGGACAAAGAAAATGAAACAAAAAATATCAAAAGGCAGACTTAATTTTTGTTGTCCACCATATTGTATCAAACAGATCATGCTACAAGGATTCTCCCTTCTCCATTAGGGATCTCCCATTGTCTTTTTTTGTTAAAATTGGAATGATGCATGCATTGTTGTCTTGTGTATATATGTAAAGCACTGCATTGGTGCAAACTTCTCATGTGTGCTTGGTTTGCAGCATGTGGATCAACTACAATCTGCATTTAGGAACACCTCAATGAATTCATATCTCAATTGACAAATAAGATAAAAGCATGTTTGGATAAATAACCTAACCAAGCGCTTATGGCATAAAGACTTGTCATATAAGCCCTCATAGATAAGTTTTTTTTCTTCGAAAAATGGATAGGCTCAAAACAGTTTATGAACACGTCATAAATTGTTTCTATAAACATTCTCGCAAGTGGTTATATCAGTAGATAAGATCAAATAAGTCAACTCAAACATGCTCAAAATAATAAAAACAGTTAGCATTTTACCTGTCATATCTTTGGTAGAGTTTAACATGTAGACATTTTACACCGCAAGATCTCCTATGTTCCTGACTCTGAGCTCCACATTCCTCAAATCGCGTAGATGTTGTAAAATTTCTTGAAGAAGATCTAACCCTTTATCCCCTTTTCTCAATGAGCTGATACAATGCTTTAGAAACTCTCTATCTGCCTCCAAAACTTGTAGTCTCTCATAAACATGATCCACCTCCTCTTCTAAACCAACCTTTTTCTTATCCAAATTGGTCTTTTCAGCTGAAACATTTTGCAACTGAGAAAAGTCTAATTCATCTTCATCTCCACTTAACTCTACATCTTCTTCGGTACTGATTGCATCAAAAAGTGGTAGAAGCCTCTTTGCTTTAGTAGCCAAGACTTTCTTTCCTTGATGATGCTTTCCATTACCATTTGCAAATCCATTTACATGACCTTGGAAATCATCATGATCGTCATGATCGTGATTATGATATCCATTCCCGTTCTCTTCACGAAAATGTTCTATCGAAGCAGTATCATCGAAGCAGTGTTCTTCATCTTCATAATTCAATATAATTAGCTTTTCTTCCAATACTTTCAGCTGTTCTAGTATTGATAACCTCTCTTCCTCAAAATTTGACAATGATTCCTCCAAATATAACACAGCATCTACAGGAGTGTTCTGGTTGCTATGAAAACCATTTTCTTCTTTTGACTCTTGATTGAAATCAATAGACAACCCATCACTATCCTCGGCATTGCTACAAGAAGGAGATGAAGTTCTGCTTCTTATGCTACTATCTCTTCTTGACAAAATCTTTTCTCTTACCTCATACTCATGAACCTTTTTTCTATATACTTCAAGCTCTTTTTCTAGCTCATGCTTCTCTTTCTCCCTCTTCAATATAAGATCATTCAAAATCTGCATAGCCTCTTGATCGTACTCGGATTGTTCATCCATCATTCTCTGATACTGCAAAGCTTCCATCTGCATTGCTGCTTTCTCTTCTTGAAGCCTATTAATCATTGCCATTGTTTGATTGGCTGCTACAGCAGATGCATTTCTTTCTTCTTCTAGTTCTGCATATAGTGTTTTCAAAGCTTTCCTTTCGGATTTCAATTCGGACTTTAACTCCTCGAAGGTTACGTCACCACATTCTATGTCGCCTATTACACTTCCATCCAATGAATCTTCTGTTCCTGACCCTTTCCTCTCAAGAAAAAGTAGTTTCTTATGCAGTTGATGAAGACTCTCCGGAGAAGTCGGTGTGTCAGGAATTTTTTCCTCTTCGTTCTCATTAAGCTCCAAAGATGAAGGCATATGGCCACTTGCTGTTGGCATTCTTAATTCAAGTGACATGGTTGTAAATTCTACAAACTCTTCTTCATCTCTGTCATGACCTAATTACACATTGCAAATTTCTATTTTAAAAATATGAAAAAATAAATTCAGCTCAAGTCATTAGAAAGTTCTAAGCATGGTTCTAAATTATGGCCCCAATAAAAAGGTTTTCGAGGCATCACAACTGCAATTGTGGTCGCATTGGCTACATTTACCCACATTATTAAGGTCTGCTGCGACTGCAACCTCAATTTATAATCACGGTTATATGTATGGATTTGAGGTAAAAGGAGGACAATAAATTGAGGCTTACCACTATCATGTTGGGCATTAAACCTGACTGAGTTAGTAGATGAATCTTCTTGCATTCTTTGATTTGCATCCGAAAGAATATCTTCGCCTTGATACTCATCCATTTGTTCTTGATCAGGAATTTCAGTTCCAATTGATACTTCTGCTTCATATTCCTCCTCACCTTGAGTTTGTGATGCATCATCAGAAGCTGCAAGAATAAATAAAGTACATTAGATCAATGATTGCATATAAAAAATCACAAGAGCAATAATATAAAAAATGAGTGGAATTGTTAAGAAGCAAAATTATAACAACCTAGAGAAACATATGAACCTAGTTCTCCATCAAAATATCCATTCATCATTCTTTCCATGTTTACTTCAACATTATCATCCTTATTGAATTCTTCATCTATTTTAGAAAACCTCACATCTTGATAATTCAATTGATCTGATTCAACCTCATTGACCTTGGAAACATTTTTATTCTCTTGACATGAAAATTCTGCCACAATATCACCAGAAATGTGCCAATTCTCAATTAATGGTTCAGCTTCTGCATGAGTACTCATGCCAAAATCCAGAATAAAATCTTCACTCTCCTTAAACCCTTCATCCACCACCTTATCACATCTACTTTGATTTCCATTTTCTGTGGCAGTGGATTCAACCAATTCAACAGGAATCAAACTGCAATCATCACCATGAATGAAAAATTCAAGATGTTTGGGTGGAATTTCCTCAGTTTTCTCAACTTCAACAGTAGTCTTGTCACAAGCTTGATCATCATCCTGAGACTTTGGAACATTCAATCTCAAAGTTTCCTCTTCCAAGGTTTCATTCCCTTTAATTACACCAAATTCAAGCTTGTAAAGATCATCAACCATAGTTTCCTTGACACCATCACAAACAGAACAAGCACAGTTCTCTTCTACCTCCTCTTTTTTTGTACCTGGATCATGTTCAACCTCAAACAACATATGGATTCCACTGTTTTCTTCAATGTTCTGTTGATTTTCATGATGATCAAGTGTAAAATATGATCTGCTTTGATCTGACTGATGATCACCTTCTTTGATCATGTTCTGCTTCTGTGAGTTCTGTTCATAATCCAAAATGTTCATAGAATGATCAATAACAATGCAAGGAGGGTAGAATCTGTTATCAAAGTTAACACCACAGCAAGAACATCCCAAACCCTCTTCAACTTTCTCAATTCCCTTTCCATCAGCACCATTAATCATATCTATTTCCTTCATCCATGGAAAAACATCTAAACTTTGAGAAACTTTAACATAATTTGGTTTGAATGAAAATGAAGATGAACAATCCTCACACATGTCATCTGATTCAGCTAGTTTGTGATGATTGGAACAGAAAACCAATTTGGAAATCTCAACAGCATGAGCTTCACACACAAGATCTCTACAAGGATTCATGTTTTTTTCAGACTCTATGATATGATCAATTCTTGCACACCACATGCAGGGTCTTTTTAGGCCAAAATAATCAGCAAACTTTATGATCAAATATGAAAAAAGAGAATTTAGAAGAAGAAGGATTATCAGAATCCATTCAAGGATTGCATAAACTAGAACAAGGGTGATTTTGTTGGTGTTTCTGTGTAACATGGTTGCAAACTTGTTGGCAGCCATGGTTGATGATGCTCTGTTTCCTCTGTTTTTGCTATGTACAAAAGAAAAATGAAAAAGGATTATAGAGTTTTCAGACAAGATGTCAAAACTGTATTTTGGTGTGTTTGTTTGTGAGAGAAAGAAAGAAAGAAAGAGTAGATCAAAAGTAGAGAGAGAGCAAGTTGTTTTATTTAGACTTAGAGGGAAAAAGTAATGTTCTTGAGTCAAAACAAATTAAAGAATGTAGATTTTTTCTCCAACCATTATTATCAATGAAGTGCTTTTTTGAAATTAATGTACCATAAAATTAAAATAGTTCACTAGCTTCACTAAAACAAGATACATAAAACAATTACAACATGACATCGTACATGAGACTGACACGTTTATGTTAATAAAATTAAAAAAAAAAATTAAAGATAATCACATTAACATTATCGGACACCAAACATATCTTCTATCTAAAATGTGAAATTGAACATACCTTCTATCCAAAGTGTCTGACAGAAAATGTGTAACACTGCTTTATGTGGATTAGTGTATGGAAAAGAAAGTAGTTTGTTTGAAATGAGTTTTTTTTTTCCAAGGTCTAGAATTTTCTGAGACCAAAAATGTTACTTTTGCCAGCTTCACTTCAAATTTTGTATTGAAGCAGGGAATGAAATGGGCCCACTAAACCACAAACATGAGGTGGTAGACCAGTCCCAAAGTAAGGGGGTGGGACCTGTTACGGCTGCAGATGCTTGAGTTCATTATGTAGGTATGCTTCCAAATAAACTTTGTATTTTTAAATTATTAAGTTATTAATATAGAACTATATAATATAGGCTCCTTCCAACCAATAGATTATGTATTAATCAAATTATTAATTTATTACAACTTTGCTTATTTTAGTTTGTTGACAAGCCTTCTATGTGCCATAGAAGTATTGTGTTTTTTCTCAATCAATATTAAGACCTTATATTGCAAAAAAAAATTACTAACTAGTTAGGTAATCAAAAAGCACCTAGTTATGTGGCTCCAACAAGGATGAATTTGGCTTTTGGGTTAGGGTTGCACCGCCACTCACCGACCTTATTGCATGCAATGGCTACTACCCTTGTTTTCTAAAATTGTGGCATGAAAAAAGCAAAAATTGTTTCCATACGTTATTCACTCACATTCATATGTACTTTCCCAAAAATAATATCCACATTTTCATATACTCCTATCTTTTATGTAAGGAATCTATAGCTAGCATAGTGATCAATATTGTGCTTGTTTTGGATCTCCAAATTTGCTTTTGCTTTAGTCAAGTCTAGACACATAAATTTTTCAGTGTCTCATTTGGCCCTACTGGATATATAATTAACCTAAATTAGACTGCCATTATCATATTAATTCAGTACATATATGCCAGCTTAAAGGAGATTAAAAGGAAATGTGATCACACTTTTTAACATGATGATAAATTTGAATACAAAAAGCATCCAAGCATCCAAAACTTACCAAAAAAAATATACAAATTATGGTTAATTATGCTAGAAAATAAGATGATACGGTATTTATCCACTTACATGAGAATAAGGCTTCTACACAAAATATATAGCTAAAATATGATTTTAGACCTTGCAAATATGTCTCGTTTTGGTTTTAGTTCCTGTAAAAAAAAAATTGTTTTTGGTCCCTGCAAAATTTTTTGTTTTTGAAAATAGTCCCTGACCCCACTTTTGTGATGATTTGCATACGTGGCACATTATAGCTGAACCAATTTTCAAAAACAAAAAATTTTACAGGAACTAAAATCAAAACGAGGCATATTTGCAGGGACTAAAACCATATTTTAGCCAAATATATAACAAAAATTACAAGTTATTGTATATGATACGCATAACCAACATTTAGAAAGAAGAGTAAGTATTTCATAAGCGAAAAATATGATTTCATAAAAAAAATTGTTTTATTTTTTTATGAAACATGCTAATCTTATGTGTCACATGTAACTTGTACTTCAATTTTCTTATCAACCATATAAGTCATATTTGGTGCACACGACTTGCAAATCTTTTTTTTTAATAGTATTATACAAGGCTGTATTCTTATATGTGACTTATCATTTTTAAATTCTCTTTTTACTTATACCAAATCAATATACCCACAAAAATAATTTAATTTATATTCACCAATGATGTAAATATTTTTTACACTTCCAATTATGATTGACTTTAATAATATATATCTTAAAAGTGATACAAAGGGTGAGTTATTGTCAATGTAAAAAAAATAGCATGATAGTGTATAAAATTAATCTTAAAAAATGCCAAACAAATATAGAAATTTCAAAATAGATACAACATCTGGATTAAAAACCAATATGTGTAGGAGAAGAAAAAAACTTATTTGTGTTTATTGGTTAAATTATTAGTTTAATTTGAAATTAATGTGAGAAATGGTAGAGTATATGGAAATCAAATGAAAATTAGATGCAGAGATGGGACCATTTATAATGTAGTGGTGATTAGGAAAACGTTTAAAATTCAAAGCTAGACTATCTTTGGTGGAAAACATCAAAAGCTAAACTCACTTTTTAAACCTAATTAATAGTGGGAGCCCTCAATTAAGCTTCTCAATCTCAACCTTGATTTCCCTTATTTTCTAACCAATTGACCATTTGCTTTTTCCTTTTCTTAAAAAAAAAACCATGAACTATTTGAAATTAAGGACCATTGATACTTTCTTTTTCTTTTTGATAAAAGAAAGTTTATATTAGTTATGTTTTGGAGGTTCATCATGGTTGGAGCATACCTTAAGATTCAACAAACGTTTATAAAGGTATTTACATATCATATCACTTATTAAAGAGATTCTCACATCCACAACATGAATTTAATACACGACCTTATGAGTAAGTTGACTCCTTATCAAGAGAGACAACCATTATTAAGTTGGGAGACGTCAAAATACCTCATTAATACTTAATTTTTCCTTACTTTTTGACTAAAAGCAAAAGTTGATTGTTAAACAAAAGAGAGCCGAAAAAACATCAATGTCACATAATTAGAACACATGACATGGATTAGAATATAGATAAAATGAAATTTAAAAAAGAAAAATGGTTATCTTACGTTTGGGTGATTTGGAACGAAAGAAATAGTCGAATTTCCAAGCACAATGAACACTTCTTACATCAATTGCTCGACAAAATTAAGTTCCATTACCTTGACTTTGTAAGCTTGTGATTTAACAATTTCTTTCTGGCACATCTTATACTGAGAAGTCTTAATCCTTTGATAATATAATATCATTTTAACTTCTTAAAAAAAATGTGAATAAGAACAATTTATGTAAAAAGATTAGGCTATATTGGTCCACTCATTGTTAAAAGTCTGATTTACGGGCCAAATAGCTCCTAATAAAAGCATTATTGAAAATTTCAAATTTGGCGACTTTCAGCAAAATATGAACTCATGAAGTTCATTTGATATTTGGCAGACAGCCAATTTGTGGCATTTGATCTCACCGGCAATTAACCAGTTTGATAATGCTCCTGACATTATTTTTAATTTACTGCAGAATTTGTCGGCAGCTCAAATTGAGATAGTTGCTACTACAATGTGGAGTATTTGGAAGGCCAGGAATATGAAGTTATGGCAACAGGTGGCTAACTCAACTACAGTTATCCTGGATAGAGCAAAACACCTTCTTGATGGTTGGAGGCAGGCTAATAGGAAGCAAGTTCCTCTAAGGTCAGATAATCAAGCTCTACACTCAAGTGCTTCAACTTCTAGTAACAGTATAAACATTAGATGGAGGAAACCAGAGAGGGGTAGATACAAATGCAATGTTGATGCCTCTTTCCCTACTACGACAAATAAAGTAGGCTTTGGTATGTGCATTAGAGACTCGGATGGGAACCATGTTCGATCTAAAACTATGTGGTTTAATCCATCTTGTTCTGTAGATGTTGGGGAGGCTCTGGCTTTACATCATGCGATTCGGTGGATTCATGAAATTCAACTTTTCAATGTTGATTTTGAAGTTGACTCAAAAAGAGTAGCTGATTATTTCAACAATGGTCGTGGAGATGTCACCGAATTTGGCTCTATTATGGACAGTAGTGTTCAATTCCGCAATACTTTTTTAACAAACTCTCATGTCGAGTTTATTCGGAGGCAAGCCAATGAGGTTGCTCATGCTCTAGCTAAGGCAGCCACATCTAGTACTAGCTTCCAGGTGTTTGATGATATTCCAGCATGTATTACCGATTTAATTTTTAATGAAATGATATAATTTACCTTTTCTCAAAAAAAAAAAAAAAAGTTCATTTGTTTAGCTCAATAAGATTGGGACCCGTAGGCTTCATCTTAATGGCTTGCGTGGTTATAAAGACATCAGCCAGCAAAATTTAAATCATAAGATAGTACTATTATGAAATGAATGTGGAAGTTTTTTTGCTAAATCCTGCATATTAATCATAGAAAAGACCCATTTCCAATGATAACTATAACTAAAACCTTATCCTAAGCTATATCATGAAAATAACGTCCTTTAATTAGATTCTACGTCTACTTTTTATTTTTGGGGAGAAGGTGGGTTTACAAAAATCTAATTATATAATAATTTACCTAAGAAAATACATGGTATATTGAAAGTGCTTAAGAGAGGAGCAAATGTCTAACACTACTGTTTTCTATCTTAGCTATTAGAATCGGTGAATTTGAGTTTAGGGACGTTAAATTAATTTCACTAATATAAATATTATATTCTTTATTAAAATAAATCACTATCTTGTAAATGCTTAATTGCCTTACAAAAATTGGGCTCTTATTAAGCATCTCTTTCGTTCTATGAAGTCCCAATACTTTAAAATGGATGATGTATTGTATCCCCTGCGTATCTTGCACCAATATCTATCTGATACTTTCCGATACGTATCGGGAGAGTATCCAAATACTAAATTTTATTTTTAAAAAAAATAATTTTTCGATATTTTCCGATACGCACGGATACTTGTGTTTTTTTATATTATTTTGATTTCTGTGTTTTTTTTTTTTGTAAAAAATAAGAAAAAAAACATAAGAATAAAAATATTATATTACTATAATATATATACATTTCCTTTATCTTTCTTTGGTGCCAGTACGACCCACACCAATTTCATCTTCCCCTTTTTAAAAAATTAGGGTTTCAACTTTTTCTTCCAAAATGATGGCCTTCCACTTTGGATATAATGCTTCTTTTTTGGATCAATATAGTATAATACTAACAATGTTCCTTTTGGATATAATATAACATTGGTGGTGCTCTTTTTGGTATATTTTGCGTAAGTAATTGACTAATCACCACTCTGTTAATCGTCAATATTATTTATATTTATGTTAATGTTCTACGAGTCTAGTTTCTTGTGTTTGTTAATATATTTGCATATTAAAAAAAAGGTTATAATTATATTATAAATTTAATTATATAATTTTTTTTATTAACATATCCAGCCGTATCGTATCTTGATTTTTAAAATTTTCTCGTATTGATGCAGTATCTTATCCGTATCGTATCTTGTATCCCGGCGTCACAACTTTCGTTCAAGTGAACTAGTTCTATGATAAAGCATTAATGTCCTTGTCCTATTATAGATGAGATAAACACGGGTATGGTAGAATGTCCAAATCTATAATTCAAGAACAATGAGGAAAAATGTTTTTACAAAAAAAAAAAGTTAATCACACTTTAGAATAAATGATTTATGATTATACTCTCACTCTCATTCATAAATACACTCTCTTCGCCCCCACAATATAAATCACTTTAGCAAGCCACGAGAATTTGGATTGTTATTTAATTATATGCAGGAAAAAATTATAGTTTATTTTACAAGACTATTCTATAATACAATAATAATGCGTGAAAGAAAAATTATAAGAAATTAAAGAGAAAAAAAAGAGTAATGAATAGTTGCGAATTAATACGAAGAAAAAAAGTAATACTCCATTCATGATAGTAAAATGACCAATAAAATTAGACTTTTTTTTTTTACCGGAATGACTTGTATTTTGGGACGTATGTAGTAGTTGTTTCAAACATTTATAAAATCTTAATGGGCTAATTCATACATATAGTTTTTTTTTTTTTAAGAAACTAAATGAAATATAATAAAAACAATCAGTCCCTCAAGCACAAGGAGTGCCAAAGGGAGTTGAGAAGAGTTAATTACAAACATCAAGGCTAAAAACAGCCATAAATCAAAAATAAAACAGACATTACATGACAGTCTGTAAACAATGTAAAGGATTTTGTCTCCAAAAGCGATAATCAAAAGCGAATGTGATGAAGTTTGCTTTCAACCACCAATAAGTCTGAAGTTTAACCCTTTTAAAAAGAGCTTCGAGATCTTCAATTTGGTTCTGAAAAATCCTCCTATTGCGGTCTTTCCAAATAACAAATAAGACCGAAATCCATATAATAGTAAAAGTTGTCCTAGACTTCTTTGAGAATCCTCCAAGAGCACAAAACTGATTAGCATGTGAAAATATATTGCCATGAAACACCGTAACAATACTAAACCAATTCGATATCAAGAGGCATAATCGACCATAATGATCACATTGAAAAAACAAATGGTCCCTTTCCTCCTCCTTACCACACAAGGCCGCGCAAGACACATTGGAAACCTCAAGGACGTTCCTCTTGCGCAGGTTGTCCTTTGTTGCAAGTCTATTCAGAAAGAGACGCCATACAAAAATATTAATCTTTAATGGAACCGCTTTAAGCCATAAAAATTGATTAAACTCTGTTGTGATATTGAAGTCCATCGACGTTAAATAAGAATAAGCTTTTGACTTTAAATGAGACCCCCATAAATAGGTTGTGGGATCTGACTTCTCTGATTAGTCAGCCCTTATGTCGGATATCGAATTTTAAAATAAAATAAAAAACATGCATTATAACTTTGAGTTTAATCCAAAAACAAGTTCGGCTCATGAGACAAACCGTTCACTCTAGAAATAAAAAACATGCATTATAACTTTGAGTTTAGACCTCGAAATTGTTTTAAAAAAAAAAGACCAGAAAAATTATGATTTAGTTATAAATATATATAATATTACAATTAATCATCGATGATTGCCTAGTTTAATTGGTTAGATGAGAGCTTCAAATCATCTTGATCTTATGTTTAAATCTTAAACTCTCCAACAAAACAAAACAAAAATTTATAAGCATTGTGTTAATTTCTATTTATTTTAAAAAGTCTCACTATAAAACTTGTTTTTAAGTCTCTTAACATGGATCAATTCATCACTTGTGAGGAGTGATAAAGTGGTCGATAGAGATAATAGATTACGGATTCTGGGTTCAGCTCCTCTTATAAATTCTTTTAACAATAATTACTCCTTTAATTTGTTCATGTATACTTGTCTCTTAAGGTTTTTTTTTCTTTCTGAGAGGTTGTCTTTTAAGGTTTTTTTGCACAAATAAAAAATTACTTTGAATAATGTAAGTTCAAATAATTAAGAGAAAAAATATATATGAACCACCGTGCAATTAAACTTTTTTTTTTTTGTTAAGTAATTAAACCAAGAAAAATGTAATTAAACTGATCCCCCTAAAAAAATATAATTGAACTAATTTTACACTGATTTCTCAATGAGAGTTAAGTATTCTCTTTCCAAAAAATGAGAGTTAAGTATTTAAATATTTTTTTGGGATATTAAAATATAGGTTAAATAAGTAAATGGTTCCCCTAAATATATCAACATTTAATTTTAATCCCCTAAAATATTCCTTAGAGTGCGTTTGGATGAGGTAATTGAGAAATTTTAAAGAATTTAGAATTCTAGGCAATTTAAATAATTCAATCTAATTTATTTTTTTTAAATATATTGTCATAATTTTCTGCCCATTTTTGAAAAATTTCATTAAAAAATGTGAATGTTAGACATGAATTGACTAAAAAGTAGGGACAAACTTTATGGATGAAAAACTTTGGAGGGGCCAAAAGCCTAAGGAATATTTTAGGGGACTAAAATCAAAATTCATGTTTTTGTTAAAAAATTCTACTATTTTTGGGAGAGATTGACATAATATCTACACATTTCTAAAATATTTCATTAAGAAATTCGAAGGTTAAAAAGTATAGATTAATTTCATGAATGGAAAATTTTGGAGAGATTAAATACCTAAGAAATATTTTAGAATGACTAAAATCAAATGTTTTAGTGTATTTAAAAGGACCATATACTTTTTTAACTCTAATAACTATATGGTTTGGCATATTTTAAAATAAAAAAAATAAAAAATAAAAACTATATGATTTGGTTTGGTTACAGAAAGATGGCTGGCATGTTTATCTGTGTGCATCCACAGTATCAGTATGTATAACAATAAATAAACAATCAAACCTTAATTGATATTTTTCTATTTTTTTCTTTATAGATTTAAATTTTTATTTTAGCCATCGAATGTCATGAAACTGTATGTATGAATGATGTCGACATTATGTCTATATACAATCTCAAAGGAGTGAAAGGACATATGCTGGTCAATAGAATTGGAGACTTATTTCTGATGTGTTATCATTTTTAACTTTTTAAAACTTAGATAGAGAATATGAAGTGAAATTGGCCTCTTATATGCAAATTAATCAGACACCATTTTATTCCTTAAATCCTTATATATAAAGCTGATTGAAGATCATATCATTTAGATAAATTAGATTAGATGGGGACAAAGGTAAGTGTTCGGTGGAATAAATTAGTGGAAATATGCAGCAAGAAGTAAACTCAATTTTCTTTTTTTGGTGGTGAGAAGTAAACTCAATTTATCCCTGAAAAAAAGTAAATTCAATTTAATGAATATCATTTGAAAGAAGGAAAAAACTGAATATTTAAACATTATGTCATTTTCAAAATGATTTAACTTATAACATTATTAAAAATGTTTGATTTTATTCATAACTACTTTCAAAGTTATTCATTTGATTGATTCCTACATACCGCAAAACTTTTTAAATTGGTTATTTATAAAAATTAAATTCTTTTCAAAAATAAAATGATTTTCAAAACTTTTCATAGTTAGTGCAATTTGGATTTTCTCTTTTTTTATTTAAATGCATGTAGCAGCCTCGAGCTTCTCCTTGAGGACATATGGACATCCAAAGTAGTAACTTGATCTTGAGAAAATTACAGACCCTAGCTAGGGTTTGGTTTGCTTCAGCAATGAAGTGCCAAAGTGGTGTTTTGGAGTTTTTGGTAGCTAATTTAAGTACCACTTATCAAGGACCACCCTATTCCTAGCCAACACATGCACAACACTCTCCTCCTTTCCTTCCCATGATTTTGAAATTGAGTGTATCATCAATTTCGTCCCTGAATTTTTATGGGTCGGACAACTTCGTCCCTCAATTATGCGAAATATCAATTTCATCCCTGAATTTATTAAATGTCAATCAAGTTAGTCCTTTTGTTCAAACGGAACGTTAACAGGGCTGACGTGGTCGTTAACCTCTCACATGTCAGACGTCATGTAGGCAGGGACTAATTTGGCCGATAATAACAAACATTTCGAAGGACTAAATTGATTGATTTGCAGAAAATGTTTTGGCTTTCTTCCCAAATGACTCTTTTCTTCCCCAACAGCTCTTTCTTTCCCAATTGTATAAAATTGGAATCCTAATTACACAATCTGCAATCTACACTTTATAATCATGAAAATTTCCTCCAATAATAAGTGGTTCAGTTTTGCCCCAATTCAAAAAACTTCAAACCCTAATTTCTTTCGTAGTGAATCTGAAAGCCAAAATCCTCAAAATTTCTTGAAGCAAAACTATTGAAATTGAATCTGAAATGATGTGGGGTGAGAATATGGGAAAAAACAGTTATGAAAGTCAAGCTTCATCTTCAAGCTCCAAGTTTAATGGTGTTATGAGAGTGCTTGAATGTTGGTGTCCTACAATTTGTGTTGTTAGAAAATTCAATACTTTAAAAAACTCAGGAAGGCCATTCTATGCTTGCCCTCTGCCAAAGGTTGGTTTAACTAATCAAAAGAGGTTGAAGATGATTGAGAAATGTAATCTTTCTATAATAATATTGCCATCAAATTAGTCCCTGAATTATTTCTCTATCTATCAAATAGATCCCTACGTTATATAAAAAACCATCAAATAAGTCCCTGAATTGTTTAATCATATATCAAATTGATCCTTGAAATATGTGTACAAAATAAACTAAAAAAGGCAGAACACACAAATTGAAACCGAAATATTACATAGGCATAAGTCATAGGTCATAAGTCATAGGTTGAGTCGAACCGAATGGACCATAGGTTGGATATGGAACCCTAATTATGCCAGCAGAAGTTGGATGAGCTGGTGCAGGACGCCTCATTGGTGTTTGCTTAGGCCTATCAACTGAAAGAACTGGTCCTCTAAGACCATACCTCCTTGGTGCAGAAACCTGAAATTGCAAATTCAATCAAATTAGTCCCTAAAATCATAACATAATCAATCATATGAGTCCTTCAATTAATATTACTAATTGCCAAAATGATCCTTAAAAATTAAGAGTCATACCTGTCCAGCATTTGCAACAACATTTCCTACAGTTTCTGCATTCCCAGACACAGCATTATTCTTGTGGCTGACTTTCTTGAGCCTCACTTCCAAAACCTTAAAACGAATAATCAAAACACATGTCTTAAAAACGCAAACACAAACAAAGAACAAGGCAAGCATCAACGATCATAAAAACAAAATAAACAACATGATCAAAACTTAAAACGAAAACACAAAAAAACGGACAAAAACAGGGTGAATACGAACACAAAAACTTGATAAACAACATGAAAGGCGTTACCTTTAATCACAACCGAACGCACAAACTTCAAAAATGTCAGAATCGCCAGAGATGATGATGATTTTGGATGGGTGAAAATGGAGGAAGTTTTAGCGAGAAGAAGAAGGGTCAAGGACGTTTTTGATGTTCTGAAATGTGAAGAAGGAGGTATGGGTAATGTGTAACACCCCGTTTTCCCAACTTGAAATTTTTTGCATAAATCAGAGTAAAACAACTAAACATGATGCTACACTTCTTTCAAATATGAATATAGTAAAATTACTATTTATTTCAATCATCATATGTCATCAAATTAAATCTCATTGCACTAAAGATAACTCATGATCTGAACATCACTTCTACACAAATTCAAAGGATTTTCTACTCTATTAACAACCAATTACAACTTCAAAACCTAATTCCCAAATTCCCATAACTACAACCTACAACATGCTAAACTCAATTTCAGAATTATACAACTTAGAATTAGAGAAAGTTAGTCTCACCTTTACCTTAAATTAGATGATCGGACTCTACAAGATTGCTCCTCTTCTCACAAGATTCTTCTCTTCTCTGACTTCTCTCTTCTCTTGGTTTTCTCCCTTTTTCTCCAAAAACAGGTTTCACGTAATCCTTGTTTTCTAATTCTAACTCTCCCCTTTTATATAAATCCTTAACCTATTTATTTTCTCTCATTTCCAAATCTGCCCTCCAAGTCTCAATATTATATATATATATATATATATATATATATATATATATATATATATATATATATATATATATATAATATTTCTATAACAAATAGCAAATATATCTCTATAACAAATATATTTCTACACCAAATAAGAAGTAATTTCTACTCCATATAACATATACATTTCTACATCAAATAACAAATATATTTCTACACCAGATAACATATATATTTCTACACCAAATAACATAATATTTTCACACCAAATAACATATATATTTCTACACCAAATAACATAATATTTCTACACCAAATAACGTAATATTTCTACACCAAATAACATATATATTTGCACACCAAATAACATATATATTTCTACACCAAATAACATAATATTTTCACTTATTCCACTAAACTCTTCTAATTTCCAAAACAGCCCCCACAACTTAATCTTATTTTATTTTCAAATCTTATTCTATTAAATAATAAAATAAGCCATTTAATAAATCAACAACACATCACAAAAATCATATAAATCACATAAGTCATAAAAATAGACTCTAAACTCAATAAAATAAATAAATATTAAAATAGGGTGTTACATAATGCAGAGGCAAAATGGAAAAGCAGAAAAATAAATTGAAAAGTGAAAACTCAACATTTTCCAATTCAATCAAATTAGTCCCTGAACATGTGGCTTCCTTCTTGCCACGCATACAAGACAACACAGCATGCAAGGCGACAACTCAGCAAGGCTAACAGAGCACTTGGACGGAGGGACCTTTTTGATGGACGTCTGATAAATTCAGAGACTAAGTTGATATTTCGCATAATTAAGGAACGAAGTTGGCCGACGCATGGAAATTCAGGGACGAATTTGATGGTTCACTCTTTTGAAATTTCTTCTCCTCCATAACTTCACACAAACATGGCCCATGCTTCATTAAGTCTTGGTATGCACATTTTTCAGTAACCTAATCAGTTAATGCATTTGACAAGTGATTGTGTTCAACCAACTAATTATAAACGCCAGTTAAAAATAAATTGTTTGAGAGAATCAGAATTTAAATCTTAAATAAACCAATTCTTGATTATACTTTATTTATCAAGATCCTAGAAGTCGAAGCCTCGAAGGGTTAATTAAGACCACACACATAAAGCATACTGCAGCAAGATTCTTTTTTTTTTTTTAAAAGGATCGTAGCAAGATTCTAAACTGCAATTTTCTTTTTCCATCTTTAGGCAGCAAAGGTACATTAGGAATACTGTCTTTTTCTTTTTAAAACTTAGGATTCTGTTATAATAACAGTTAAAAATAAATGTAATAGAGAGAAGAAGTAAGAATAATTGAAGTGTTGTTACCTAATAATTGGATTCCACTCATGGTTTTAACCAATAAATTAATAAAAAGATTAACAAAATTAAGGGGAAAAGACACAAATGAGAAATCTAGTAGTAACATACATGAAGAGATGTGGCTGTAATGATTATAACTTGAAAGTGTTTGAAGAAGTGGGACAAGATGTTCTCTATTCATCTTGCTTTTTCCTTAATGTGCTTTCTCTTTGTTTTATTGCCTCCCAGTCTTAATCCCTTCTAGCTGCCCTCTCTTTGTCTTTTAAAAACCTCTTTATTATTATTATAATTATCTCTTCACATTTCATGCCTTACCTTACCACCCACAACACATATATGCACATGCACAGCCGCACGAGGACACGTAAGTATTATTGTCATGAAAGTATGCACATATCATATGCGTAATGCACTGTACTGGTAGGATATACTCAATTCACATCTACAATGTCATGTGCTCAAGTACTTGTTAGGCAGTAGTATCCAGTAAGCATTCCTAAACTGCTTGATCGTTGAGCTTAACAAATTTAAATGATGTATCTTTTCTTTCTTTTAATGTGCATTTGATTATAAAAAGGAGTCTTTAACAATCATGTAGACATGTACTATTTAACGCACTAGACAAGAAATGTCTACCCTCCATTACAGCAAAATGAAATCTTAGACTAAAATGGAGAGAAGAATAATCCACAATCATCCATTTTAAATCAACATGGTACCCGAGTTGGCAAGAAATTGTCCATTAAGTCACTATATATGCTATCCTAAATTAGTACTAAAGAGAGGTTGATTTGATAGTCCGGTGGAGTTGAAGGCTGAAGTTATAAGAAAGTCAAAAAAACTTCTGAAGAGAAAAATGCTGAATAAATCTTCTGTTGACATAAACTGGCTATGCAAAGACGTGTATTTTATACAACTTTAAATTAAACCGTATTTATAATTGGCAACGAAAATCAATGTAGCACGTTGTATTTTTTATATTTTAGAGTGTATACCTTCCTCAGGAGAAAACTGACATAGTAAATTCGAAGACAGAATTCAAGTGTTGTTTTACAATCTGAACCATCGCAATGGCAATATAATATAGTTATCGAGCCAAGTAAATTCAGCAACCGTTTCATTTCCAAAGCAGCAATTTAATTAACAATATAACACTGTCTGTACAATCAACTCAATATAAACATGTATTATATAATAAAATGATTATAATATTCAAAGATAGCAATCCCACCGTTTTGCATATCATAAAAGATGAAATACATCTTTGATTTTACAAGGCACGCCTTCCATTCCAGAAGACATGTATCTAGCAACAAATGAGTAAACTCGTGTAACAATTTACTCACTTCTAAATGTACAAAAAAAAACAACTTGATTAAATACATCACATTTCCAAAAAGGGGCATCTTATTTCTTACAACAAGCCTGTGCTTCCAAATGGATTGTTATTATGTGGGTGAGAAACGGGATTTGCATGAAAACCCCCAAATCCTGAATCGGCAAAGGGATTTGCAGGGTCCATCAACATATGCTGCTGCTGCTGATGAGGCTGAGGCTGGAACTGAGGGTAAGGACCAAATGGATTCGCTTGCTGTTGCATTCCTGCCATTTGGACAGTGGACGGGGTAGCAATGTTGCTTGATATAGCAAATGGATCATGAACTTCAAATGGATTTGGGGCTGGTGCTCCATAAACTGGTTGTTGTGCAGCTCTATACGCTCCTTCATCATATAAGCTGTTAAGAGTGAGAGAGTCCAGTCCACCAGCCTACATTCCATGACAAAAAATAGAATGATAAACAAAGCTGAAGCTAGGGGATTTATGATAATCAGTCACTCTGAACCATCTCACTTATTTTTATCAGACACGGTGATATTAACACGAGGACCCTTTTGGTATAAGGAAAAAAAATGTTCACAGATCAAAATGACTTGTAAAACAAGAGACTTGTGAAAAAGTATATGCATGCATTAACCCAGAATAGTGTGCATAATGAATTTATGCCATCAAAAAGTTTCTAGAACAATGTAATATTTGTTGTTTATGCATGTGATAAATAAATTCATCATTTGCCAGCATAAAAACAGTATACGAAATCATATGGTGCGGTAATTTATGATTACAATAAGAACGATGTATAAAGGTCGCATGAAGGTCCTACCAATTGTCTCTCATTGACTGAAGAAATATCGGTACTCGGAGTGCTGACCAAGGCAAGCTCCCATCCAGTCGGATCGAAATCTTTTGTTTGAGCAGCACTAGAGTTAAAAGCCGATGCAGTGCCTATATTCACAAAACAGAGACATTTCAAAGACGAGAAAAGCAATCCATTAAACCTTGCTAAGCAGCAGAGTTTATGAAGAAAACTAAAAAGAAAGCTCACCATTTTCAGTGGAGACTATGGCCAGCGCAAGAGCATTTCTTTCCTCTATGGATGATGCATTAGGTTCCAGGTCATTCAATCCCTACATAAAGGAAAGGAATTAGAAAAGACCCAAAAAGACATTAACTAAGGATATGTTTGGATAGAGAAATTTACCAGCAAGTCTCCAGTGTCAAAATGGTTGTGAGATGGTGGTGGAGGAGGAGGTGCAGGCTCAGAATTGGGGGCAACAACATTATTATCACTAGGTTCTGATGGCACCTGTTCTTCGGGCTCTTTGGCATCTTCAATTGCAAGAACTTCTTCCGGTCTGTAAGTCAACTGAAGCTGTTGATACAGAGAAACAAATTATTGGTCTAAAAGTCAAATGTAAAATTATTATTCCAAGGAAAAGTGTACATTGACGTAGGAAACAATGCTTTATGTAAAACACAAGAAAACAAGAAATTATGTACTAACCATTGGCTCACTTGGAACATTAACAACCCGGGGTGCCTCCCTAATGTACTCTTCCATAGTTGTAAGAAAAGATTGCGGAGGCTAAAAGGAAAGTAATAAAGCAATAGGAACCCCATATTAAAAATGAAATAGGAAGAACTCATTAAATCAATGCATTAAGTTGCAATACTACAGACATACCTCTCTTAAGACAGGAAACTGAAAATTCCTAGCAAGTTCCAATCCTTTGCAAACTTCATAGAAATCAGAAAGACTTGCTGCCTGGAATAATTTAGGTATTTCACAAGCACCATGAAATTAAAAAATGTAAAAGCCTAGTGGTTAACCGAAAGAGATACAAGAAGCAAATTATCACCTGCTGACCCGCACGCTTATAGGCTTCAAGGGCTTTTATAGCTTCATGTCTTGGCATCTCAAAAAACTACAAGGAAATTCACTTTTCAACATAAAACAGCTTTTATTTCAACTTAAAATCATCACATAAATAATCACAAGTCAATTTACCTTGTCAACAAGATTGATAATGCCATCATTAATAGCGCAGTAAATCTTAAAGCTCTCTTTCAGTACCTAGAATGAGCCAAAACAGATCAATAACAACAACAAAAAATGTAATTTATGTGCACCTAACCACAACAAATTTAAAACTATATATATCTACTAATGGATAGTATTTACAAATGGGTAAACAACCGATTTGGTCACTGAGTGTGTTAAAGTTGCAAACGCGTCCACATGTGTCTCTTTTATTAGTCATTTTGGTCCTTGAATCTGTTTTTAGACAGTCAATTTAGTCCTCAAATGCGTTTTTCATTGGTCAATTAAGTCCATAAAATTGCTAACAAGAGTCGCTAAGGATGGGTTTGCAATTTCAGTACATTTATGGACTACTAAGCGCCTTACACATTCAAGGACCATAATGACTATTTGCTCATTTACATTTACAGATGTAACAAATAGATATGAAGCTTACAGTGCCTCGTTAACCATGGGGGTGACGATAAAGTCAATACCAAATTCACAACTATAAGCAAGGGAAGGATCATTTAACTTCTCTCCCTATCCTAAACAGAGTATTAGATGGACACATCTTGAAACCAATTCCAATAATAACAACAGCTTAATATGGAGGATATTTGCAGTACCACTTCAATGGAAAAATGTATGTAAATGGTCAAACACATTAAAAAAAGAAAATCTATTCAAATCTAAATTTGTATGCCCAATACTTCACATTTACTGTCTTAAATCAACATAAATAGAAAACAACAACCAAGCCTTATACCACTAAGTGGAGTCGGCTACATGAATCAAAATTACGCCATATTGTTCTATCATAAACCAGATTTGGATCCAACTCGCTGAATCTTTCCTAATAGTTTCTCTTATAGTTTTTCTACATCTTCCTCTACCTCTTTTGATCTGACTCTCCTCCGTCTAATCTACTCTTCTTACTACAGCATCTACATGTCTTCTCTCTACATGCCCAAACCACCTAAACCTATTTTCTACTATCTTTTCTACTATAGATGCTACCCCAACTCTCTCTCTCTCTCTCTCTCTCTCTCTCTAATGGTATCATTCCTAATCCTATCCAGTCTAGTCTTAGTTACCACACATCCAACGCGATGTTTTAAAAACCGAACCAGCTCATTCAACTGGTTGAATTGGCCATTTTTTTGTTTGTTTTTTATTTACTAGTCAACTAGTTCAATCGTGGTTAAACCGATTGAACATGACTTGGAGGTCTCACTGGTTCAATTTCTGGTCTGGTTTTTAAAACATTGCTTGGAAAGTAAACCAATAAAGTTTCAGTCAAACACAAAATTGCCTGACAGAAACTTTCTAGCCATGTGTAAATACGGACAAGGATGCGGACAAGGATCCTCTACCTTTTACGCGGGAAAGGTAGAGTGACTTAAGGCAAAATAGGAGAGACGATGATGTTTAAAATGAAGGGAAAAAGATGCGAGAGAAAGCAAATCAAGAGAGATAGGAAGGTAGAGAAATGAAAGCTAGAGTATCCAAATCCGTGTAAATACATATACTCTCACCAACCTATCTGAAATTTCAGAATGACTAGCCTAATACAAGAGTGTCTTTGGACAAATAGAGGAGAGAACATACCAGAGCTAGCGCATATTGTATCACATAATTGCTAACAGCTGCTCCTTCTGGCTGTGTAATTTATAGCACACAATCAGTTTCTATAATCACATACTAAACCAAATTGATGTGTACAGTAAACTTGTCAAATTATAAACAATAAAATAATAGCAATAGTAACTATCCACATGTTTCACATTATTACCCGGCAGCCAACAAGTCGATATAGAAGCTGTTGTAAAGCAGGCAACTGCTCCAATAGCTCCTCACTATCTAAATCCCTAGTCTTGCTGTGTCCCTGCTTAAAAACAAATGAACATCAAGACTTTTTGAAAACAAACATAGTGTACAATAAGAAACCTAGATGCAACAAAAATGCAGATGGATAATAATAGCAACTAAGATAAATCAACAATTAACCATTTAGAAACTGTTAGCACTAATAATTAGCAATGCTAAACAGTTTAAATAAGAAATATAGATTATAGACATTTTCAATAATTTAAATAAAAGTATTATGTTGGATTTCTCCCTCGGCTCCTACTAAAAAATATATTTCCCTGCAATACCTACAAATCTTAGAGTTCTGCAGAGTCCTAAAAGTAATCGGTGATCTTTTGAATTGAAAAACTGGTCAAGTTAATCAATAGATCGAGATAACTATATGATTTTAATATTATTTTATGATTTCAAAAAGTATTTAAATGTGTCTGCTGTTAGAACATTAGATCACCATGACAAAATGAGGGGCCAGCTGACTTTTTTTTTTCAAAGAAACCAAATTAAAAATTCTACTGGGTCCTTACAGAACTATTCTTGGGTGAAAGGAAAAGTCATAAACAATTAGAAGGAAGGGAGAGAAAAAAGGCTATCAAGGTGAAATAACACTTATGACTTTCAAACACAATACACACATTTGAGACATCTATATTCTCACTTGAAGTTGGATGTGTGGGAGGGGGCAAATGTCAGATAATAGTACTCAACTTATGGCTTAGTTTTCAATTTCATGCAAACACTCTTAAATTGACATAAAACAATATCAGATGCTACATACTTGAAACTAGACATGTTAGCAAAAAGGAGTATAATAACTTGCTATTGAATTACCTTCTCCTGTCCTTGGGCAGGTTTGGGTAGACGCTCAGCTTCAATATCATACTTCAGAATCCGAAAGCATTCAAGTCTTTCTTCCAAAAATAATGCATAGGTACGTACCCAGGCAGAACAATCCCAAGCTGGAAGCAAATAAAATCATACAGGCAAACAAATTACACATGTCAATTCAAATATCTTCGCAAGAATAATTGTTGAAAACCTCTAACTTAAGCCCAAGTGGGGTAAACAACAACATATAAAGATGATAAGGTCAAAAAAATAACCGATTGGACTAGAGTCATCCTTAAAATTTGAAAGTTGGAGAATCCTTCCTCTCTGTGAAAAATTCAGAATTTCCTCTCTAAGAGTTGGATCACCCTCCCTGAGTAACCTATGGATGACTATCAGTGTTTTTAATGCGACCTGCGAACAAGACATAGGAAGACTGGACATCAGATCAAGGCTTGATCCTCTAATATTTTATTCTTGAGTGAAAAAAAGAAGATGAAAGCAAAATAACATGTTTGGAATTAGTGAATTTAAATTTAAATTTCTTTTGACATACAATAAACTTATTTATACATTATATAGAATATAAGGAGATGCTGATTTTTCGGATAGCAAGAAGAACTGGAATTATCAAAAATAAGTGGATCCACTAAACAAGCTTCATCAAAACTGGTCTGAATCCTTGATACAAAATTCCTTCCACCATTTGGTGCCATCTAGGCCAAATGTCACCAATCATTATCAAATAATTATATTTTGTCACTAATAAGCTACATTTATAAAAGTTTAAAAATTAAAATACCTAAGACAAAACCCATTTGGGGTTGGCCTAGTGGTTGGCTTGGGATCTTGGAGTTCGCTCCTCCAGAGGTCTCAGGTTCGATTCCCTCTGGTGCCAATTTTGGTGGGCTAAGTCCATACAGAGCTTGCTATGGCTTTAAACGGGGCCCCCGCAAGTGGGCGGTGGGATTGGTCCCCTCGGATTAGTCGATTCTTGGATCAGATACCGAGTTTTCAAAAAAAAATAAAAAAATAATACCTAAGACAACAGATTTTTGGTGACAAACAATATGGTGTTTATTTCAATGTTTCAAGTTAAGTTGCCCAAATGATAAACCAACTAAGTTCTACCAGCACACAATCCAATTCAAGATTATGTGTTGCAGGCATATGTTTTTGTAAAGTGATCTAGATTTAACAAAGATACATGCCCACATACATATTGTTGAAATTTGGGGTCTAACTCATCCTTACAAAACCGGCTTGTAAGGTGAGGATTGCCTCCTCTTTATAAACTCTTCTCAAGAGTCTTATCGATCCGATGTGGGACTTGGGTTTTTCCCAATACATATCAGTAGTGCCCTTAAAAGACGTGTTAAAGCTATCAGAAATCAAATGCTCAGGCAAAAGGCATAAATTGCCAACCACCTAATGATATTACATTCACATTTCTAACAATAAATTCTGTTGAATTCGATGATGAGAAACTATTCTATGACATGTGTTGAAATTTGGGGCCTACCTCATCCTTAGAATTCGATGATGAAAAACTATTCTACGTGTTGAAATTTGGGGCCTAACTCATCCTTACAAAACCGGCTTGTAAGGTGAGGATTGTTTTCCTCTTTATAAACTCTTCTGAAGAGTACTATCTATCTGATTGTGGGATTAAATCCACCCCCTCAAAGCCAACACAATGAAGGTGTTGGAGGCTGCAATGAAGGCTAACCAAAGGTCGCAATTTAGGCGACTAGGGGCGGACCGCAATTAAGGCGAAATTTCCAACACTATCAAAAATGTGACAAACCCAACAATGCATCATCATGTTATAAAGGGAATTTCCAAAAACATGGGTCAATTTACTTCTGGTGTTTCTTGATTTTATCATCACTGAATAAAATAAACATTAGAGAAGGCATTTTGGAAATTTCTGAAAATGCATTTTAAAAATGGATCTGAGTATTTTTTAAAATGCTTAAAAAAATCAAAACCTTGTTTTCCGTGTATCCGAAAATGCATAATCTCTATTCTCTAATTAACTACAATCTTCTCTCCATCACAGTAAAACAGAATATTCATAATCAAATGTCATTCCAATCACCCACATACAAATTAAAATTGAAAATAAAAATCAAAAAAATTGTTGGAAAATAAACAAACAGCCCCGAGATTCACATTCATTTCTAACATGAAATGTTATATATACACAAAACCAAACTGTAATTTGCAATAGAAGACATAATTGAAGTTCATACCGTCCAATTTCGAGTCTTAGCAAGTCGTCGTGAAAGAGCGTGAATACAATAAGCAACATCAGCCCTAGGACGAACAGCAGAAGTTGCAAACAGAATTTCTACCCAAAAATAGATTAAAAAACAATTAAAATTTCACAATCCATAATGAATCACAAAAAATGAAAATCCCTAAAACAACGAATTCGGATCTGAATCGTAAGAATCAGAAGTACTACTCACTTCTAAGGTGTCTTTCTTTGGGTGGACATTCAACGTGATTAGTGGATTTGACTATAGCAACATCCAAATCCTAATAATAGCAAACAATTATTCAAATAATCGCGAAATTGATTGATGAAAAAAGAGAAGAATCAAAGGGAGGGAGGGATTACCGCGTAATCGCTATTGACATGGGCGAGACCAACTTTGGTGGTATCTTTGACGGCACCGTAAACTCTTCGCCAAGACTGAAGAGTACCCATTGATACGATGCGATGATCTTGGCTTTCTCTCTCTAACAAGAAAAAAGGTGTTTGGTTGCGATTTAGAGAGAGAAAGTGAGGTTGAGTGCCAAGCCAACAATAACTGTATTCAATTCAGACACCCTTTCCTTTTACTTTAGCAACCTCCCTCCTCGCTGTGTTCCATCAACCATCATCATCCCCCTTTTTCTTTTTTTTTTCTTTTTTTTTTTCCTTCTTTTCATTTATCAAATTATTTTTTTCCTTCTTTCAAAAAATAATTATCAAATTAATCTTTATACAATTTTTTGTTTTACCAATCAATTTTTATTTATTTAAAATGTGTTTGATTTACTCTTTTTTTTTAAACAAATGTTGGATTTATTCCTCTCAGAAGAAAAATTGTGTTTGATTTATATTGATTGGATGATTAAAAATATTTGATTCTAATTATAATTATTTTTGGTAGTGAATGGTTTCACCGTAAAAAAAACAATTATTTTTATAAAATCGCATGAATGATTGTAATTTACTTACAATATATAAAAAAAAAAAAAATTGAATAAACCAAATGCAATTATATTAAAAAGAGTCAATCAAGTATAAGGTGTATTTCTGAATTAAGTGGCAGCCTCATGTAGTAGGAAGATATAAATGTAATATCGACGCGACATTCTCTTTGCAAGTCAACCGAACAGGTATTAGCATTTGTGTACGCGACGCAAAAGGTACGTTTGTTCTGACTAAGACTGTGACTAGAGCTGTCAAAACGGGCGGCCCGGCCCTAAACGGGCCGGCCCTAGTGGGCTTCGGGCTTTAGCGGGCCGGGACAAAAAGTCCAGTTGACAAAACGAGCTTGAAATATACTATCCGAGCCCGGCCCTACACGGGCCGCGGGCTAAACGGGCCGGCCCATATTAAAAATTATATATTTTTTTTATTTTAAAAAAGTACTATAAAACACTGCTATAATTTTTTTATAAATAATATTTTTAATATGTTTAAATAGTGTCTAGCATAAAAGTAAATTGTAAACATTTTCGTACAAACGTCGTAAACTAAAACGACGAGGAAAATGATTTTAAATAAATTAGATATGTTATGGTTATAGATATTTATATATTCGATCTTTAAAACTATAAATAACGAAATGAATAAATATAATTTTATATTACATTTATATTTGTGTTAATTCATTGAATTTTCACTTTTGTTTTTTACTTTGATAATCAACCAAGTAAATAATTATTTGAAAAATATATATAATTTATAGATTTTTTTTTTTTGTTATGCGGGCTAACGGGCTACCCGTGGCCCATTCGGGCTAGCCCTAATGGGTACCGGGCTAAAAAGCCCTATTAAAATTCGGGCTCAATATTTTAGGCCCAAGCCCTATATTTATTCGGGCTAAACGGGCCGGCCCGTTTTGACAGCTCTAACTGTGACATACCCTTGTAATGTTCAGGTGGATGTGGGTGAAGCTTTAGGGCTACACTCCATTTTGCAATGGTTGAGTGATATGCAAATTGACAGTGTGGATTTTGAAACAGACTCCAAGTTAACAGTTGATGTCTTCCTTTCTATCAGGAACGACTTATCCGAATTTGGCTGCATTATTTCTTCTCGTCGTTCTCTGTTGAGTACTTTCTTTTCTAACTCTAGGATTGAGTTTGTTAAGCGACAAGTCAACGTGGTTGCTCATGCTTTTGCAAGAGAGGTCATGTCTTTAGCTAGTCCCGCCATTTATTTTGAAATGTTATAAGCACGTTTCCCTCAACAACAAAAAAAAAAAGTAAAAGGTGTATTTAAAAGAGTTTAAACAAAGATTCAAAAATAATACAAACTAACAGGTTAGACCACCGATAATTAAAATCAAAAAAGAAATTAGGTTTTAAGTTTGGAAATGCTGAATTTTGCAAAATATTTGAGAATTGAACTCCTTCTAAATTATCCATTGCATGTCAATCAGATCACTTGAATGCAATGACGACGATACAATAGTATTTAAACAAAAAGCTCCAGCAATTAAACTCATTTAAAATTAAAAAAAGTTCAAAACATTTTTTTAAGTAAAAGTTCAAAACATTTTAATTACAAGTTTATAAGGACAAAACGTTTAAAATTAAAGTTGTTTTTATCACATTAATCACTTTAGGCTCATAAATTCAGTGCTTGTTTGGTTCAACTTATTTTTAGTCTAGAAGCAATTCTAGAGCTTGAGAATTAAAAAAGGCAATTTTTGATATGTTTAGTTCAGCTTTACAAAAGCAATTCTCTTCTCCAAAAGCAATTCTGGCTGAAGCTACAATTCATAGCTTATTTGAGTTATCTAAAATCAATTCTCCATTAAATTTTATATTTTAATTATTACAATCCATTATTTTCTTTTGTTGTCCTTTATCAATTCTCCTTCTTTTTGGTTTGTATCTAATTTGATGAACCAAATTTAATAATAAAAAAAATTAACGAACCAAATTAGCCCCAAAAAATATTTATGGTCTGGAGTTACCAAGTTTTAGATTTTTCTTTACGGTTTTTCCGTTCAGATTTAGTGTATTTTTTCTTTTACACTATATTTATCATTTTTGGCAACTAGCTCTATTATTATTGTTTAACTTAAATATATTTTATCAAAAAATATGAAATACATAGAACAAATATTTTGTTAAAAAAATTTGGTTTAATGATCATATTTATTAATTTTTAAATTAATATATAGAAAAAAATTATTTATTTAAATTAAATAATATATCTACATTTAGTATTGATCCTACACATACATTTAAAACTATGTCCATTTATTTGTATTTAGCTATGTCTATTTTAGTAATTATACATTTAAAAGTAATTTTGATCAAAACTATTCAAACAACATTCATTCTATTTAATCAATTCTACATTATCATATCCAAATTATAAACCAATTCTCTCAAAATCAATTATGTCAAAATCAATTCTATCCAAAGTTGAACCAAACACACTCTGATCTTTTGAATTGTTTATAAGGACAAATGTGACTTATAGTATTATAATTTCAAAAGCTTTTTTCTACAAAACTTCAGAAGTTGTTTATTAGTAGTAGTTTATTGAATTCCTTACCAAAAAAAAAACGTAGTAGTTTATTGAATTACAATTTGCAATCGATAGCGCTGGTTGAGTATTTATTTTTATTTTTAAGGAAGCGCTGGTTGAGTATATTAAAGTGATTATTAGATTCTACCATCAACAAAAAAAGTGATTATGAGGACTAGTTAAGGAAAAGAAAAGGGGACTGTGTGGGTTGTCCTGTTTCCCCAATCACGCGCATTTGAATGATGTTAAAGAATTGTGTCTTGTACTCTCTAAATTCATTGTTTGATATTTTGATTGTCTGAAATATGAACGCTATGGTGTGATTTTAACATTAAGAAAAGGATATTGGTGTATTTGAGAAAGTAATACGCATAAAAAAAAATATACAGAAGGTTAAGCATGCATATTTATGGTTTGTTATGTTTGATTTTGTTATAATTATTATTGGAGACTTAATCATCTTTCCTTGTCTAATGGTTGTAACTTAATTTTCCTTTTTTCCCGAGGCTTGTTTGTTCTTTTTTGTGTAACATTGTAACTTTTTAAAGTCTATTTAGTGATAACTTGTGCTCAAAGATCGTTTTAGTTGAGTAATATAGTTCATTTTAGCTTGTTAAAAAAAAAAAAACAGAAGTTTTTAAATTAAACCATCTCTAAAAAAAATCGAACATTATTTGGTTTATTTCATATCATAAATTCTTCGGTTTTTTATTACCACATTCAAACACACTTTAAGTGTAATGAGAAATCTAAGTTCAAACATGCGTCCAACATATCAAATATCTTTGAAATCTTTTATCATTTCAGTCGTATTTACGAAACTTAATGAATGCAATTTTAAGTATTAGTGTTACATGTATTGTGCAAGAATAATTGGTGAAAAAAATAATTGAAGAACGTTCCTCTTATATTAATAATCCAAATACGTCTTTTTCTTCTTCATAGGTTCTCAAAATCGGAGTTATTCCTATTTTATGCATCGCACTATAAATATAGATACTACTTTCGACTGAAATTCGAACATTAATTTAATACGTAAAAGTTTTAATCATGTTCGATACACACATTCTCAAATTGTTGATCAAAGTATGCTTACTAGGTGACTTAATTAATCTATAATATCTGGTTTTGAATCAAAGATGGACTAGTTTAGAAAAAACTTTAACTAATTACCTACTTAACTTTAAATTACATATATGTTCTCACACATCCATCTATGCCTTAGTGGGGAGACGGGGAATAACTGTTGGAAAAATATGTGCATGGAGTCATTGATTGAAAATTTCTGCCTTGCTTGACAATTTCTAATAGAATACTAAGATGTAACAGCAACACAACCAGAATTTCTACATTTGACTGACGCATTCACATGCATAGTTAGTTATAGGTAGGTTATAGAATATAGTCTGCCTTCAGGTGCGGACTTCCCTCTCGTGAATTGCCAGCTGTGGCTGTTGGTCAGAACAACATTCTAACCATAAAAGTTGTTGAGTTGCATGATTAACTTTTATTCCAAAAAAAGTTATAAGAATCCGACAATTTAACTTTAAAATTAACGAAACCTTTAAAATTATTATCATCAATAAACTACATTAGTCTCTTAAGAAAGACAATTTTCAAGATCTAAATTTGCCTAAAAAAGACTTATGTGCTTTGTGTACGTATATTGATAGAGGGTGGTGTTTGCAAACACTTTGACATCTAAGTAGGCAAGTGAAGCGGAGCAAGGTATGAGGGAAATTGAATAGAGAATGTGTATTTTTCCCTCATTTCAATAGGAGTTAATGGTAGAAATATTAACAGTTGACATTTGCTCTTGTTTCTAATCTTTTAATAAAATTTTATTTATCTTTTGATCAAACTCTAAAGTATTAGAGCTCATTTCTCGTAAAAAAATAGTTTTATCAATGATTTATCTCGAATTTTACGTTATTAAGATCCTTTCTCATTGGGTTTAAGAAAAAGAAGAAAGGAGAAAGAAAAAAAAAAAAGAAAAAAACATGTTGCTTTGGTTGACTACAAACAATATAAAAGTTTTAGTTGCATGTCAAAAACTTGAATGAATGGACAATAAGCAATGGGAGTGGATGAGTCATATTTCCACGTGTAATTATGAATTTTATCATTCACTCACTCTTTGATTGCCATGGAACAAAAAGAAGAAAAGGATAAGGAACCAAACTGAGAGATCGGCTCTAACCAAAAAATGAGCTGCTCATTGAGCCTCCATGTTCCAAAAGCTCTACCTCCTCTTCCCTATTATTCATCACGTTCTCTCTTCATTGCTTCCAAACACAAACCATTCCACAACAACACTACTTCTACTCTTTCCAACCAATCACTACATGTAATCATTAATTTGCTTTTCTTATTCCACCAACCAATTCTCTAGTCATATTTTTTAGTTAGCTCCTTTCATTGTATTATTATATTAACTAATTATCTAACCTTAACCCATTAATTAATTATCCAATTGCAGATAGGAAAATGCAGCAGCCAGAAGCCAAATGATCCTATCAGTCTAAAGAAACCAAATTTGGCACTGCCCATTGGAGCACTTCTCTTGGCCTTGGTGAGATCATTATACTCTCTGTACATAGAAATTCAATCCTTGCTACACTTTATATCACTGCTAAAAACAAATATTTAATGGGAAAATTAGAGGGATATTTTATATACTGTCTCTAAATTTTATATAGTGTGTTAACATAGACAAAAGGTGATTATTTGAACAGGCTGACAGTCCAGCAGCATTAGCAGTCACTGGATTAAATAATAATCCGCAAGAACTTTGGTGGATTTTGACACAATTGGGGGTTGTATTCTTTTTCTACTTCCTTGTTGGGCCAGTAAGTTTTAATTTTACATTTTATGAAGTTTGCCATTATATATAGTGAGACCATAGTATATTAACTGTGAGAATTATAATTACTGCAGCCAATAATCTTGTTCTGGCTATGGAAAAGATGGTACAGAAGAAAGCTTGCGGAGATGTATTTCCAATTCATGTTTGTCTTCATTTTCTTCCCAGCGTGAGTGCAATCTCTTATAAGTATTTACAATTTGATGCAACTTATTCTAATGTGCATGGTGATTGGATCTCTCTCTTTTTTTAATTACTAATAATTTGTTTTTCTTGTGATGTAGGCTCCTTGTTTGGGTACCGTTTCTAAACTTCAGGAAGTTCCCACGGGATCCAGACATGGAGTATCCTTGGTCTATACCTGATGATCCTTCAAAAATAAGAAATGCATACTATAAGTACCCTTTTGCTGATCCTGAAGATTATGACTAGCCTTCAAACTACGACGAAACACCAACAAATCATATGTACCATTTTATTCTTAAACTACATTTTTGTTGATGTATAGGAGTATACAACGTTTTTCTGCTTTTGATCATTGAATGGGATTCAGTTGTAAAAATTAAAGGCAAAATAAAAACCAAATTTTCACTTTCAGTGTTGAACAGTGTCAAACTGTCAATTGGATTCCGTTAAAGAGTGTCCCGGGGACACTCGTTAACATTTCCCTAGATCTTAAGGCATACAACATTAAAGGAATGAAACCACAACATTGACAATTTGGCTTAGAAATGATCCCACAACATCGACACTTTGGCTTGAGTGGAGGATGATTTGGTCTAGAAGAGGCAGGTGAGGGATCATCCATGGAGGTGACGTCAATGCTGGTCACCCCACCCATAATAAAAGTTAGGAGAAACTGGCGGAAAGAACAAAGGGATTGTAGTCTTGTAGATATAGATAGATCGAAGATTTTGGCTTCCACTGATGGCAAAGATCTTCCATGGTGAGTGGGGATATGAATATATGTAGTGGGTGTGGATGAATGACAGGAATTATGTCAAAATGGACCCCGATCAAACGTGGGAGAGCCTCATAGAAGAGGAGAAAAGGTACCATAAAACTGGGGACGGGAAACCATAAGCAAGTCTTACAGCCAACAAGGAGAAGTAGAGTTTACAGAAAGAGCAGAACATCGTATTGATGGTACTGATGTCACGTGGTTGAGGATTTGCTTAACAACGTCTACATGTGAAAATTAGTAGAATGTTTTAGCAAAAAAGGAGTGCTATTTAATTTAATTTAATATGAAAAACCTTGTCACGAAGTAAATACATTTTGTATTCCACGTAAAATTTATTTTGAAAATAACTACTCAAACGTAAAACTTATTTTAAAGGACCAACAATTCTTCCATTTTTCCACACTCAATCAAATGAATCAATCACAGTTCTTCGCATAAATTTCACGAGGGAAGAAAAAAAAATCAAAGTCATAAGAAAAACATCTCTCATTTACGATATTGATCATGCAAAAGCCTAACTTCATAAAAACGTATAAACAAAATAATGGTCAAATTTCATTACCTCGGTCAAGCAGCGTGCAAAATCACAAGAGCATTGAAAAATAGTAGTGTAATGGGCATGCATGAATTAACATTACTACAAAAAGTATTACACAAATCAATCACATCACTATCATGCAGATGTTTATCAAAAAATAATATAATATAACAAAGAGTTACGGTTTAAAAAGTTACAGTCAATAGAGTTACGGCCTAAAAAAATTACGGGCAATAGATATCCATTTAACTATAAAAAGTTACGGCCTGTCAACATGATACGGAAAACAATCATCTTCTTCCTTCTCTCACTCAGTATCCTGAATTCCTGATCTTTATCGACCAAATGACAAACTCAACAAGTGTTGTTCCATTAAAAGGGAACAAATGAAGAACCGAGAAAAGTTAGGGGAAAGGACACAAGCCAATGTATATAGTGCAATAGCTATGAAAAAAACTTCGCAGTGCATCATGAAAATTCCTTTGATCCAACTAAATTAACTTATCATTAAAAAAAACTAAATTAACTTCATAATACAGGTGTAGTTGCCTCATTGGCATTTTGCCAGCATGGTGATGTAAAGGCATAAGATACTGAAATTTTAAGACTCAACAGAAGCAAGCAAGAACATCAAATAAATTATAAAATGGTCAAACTAAAGTAAACCTCAAAGTAGCATTGACCTCAACTATTCTGTGTCATCTGAACAAGTTTTGAGCCAAGTGTACAAACTCCGCATTATGCACTTTATTACGAGGCAATTGGTTTGCTGTACCCATTGTGGTTGATGTAAGCTGAAGAGAAAATCGCTATTTGATGCAACCAACTGCCGGTAATGCACAATATTCTCGAGTGCTCAGAACTGGGAATTGAAAACTACAGCGAGTTTCTTGAAATCCAAAGATTCCATGTTGGGGTAGAAAACAACAGCACCAACAGCCACAGCAAGCACGGTAAAGGTCAAAAATGACTTGCACCCATGGCCTCGTGAAACTCTTCCTGAGATTATCTTGCAATATTTATCTGCATCCTTGACGAGTACTTGACGAGCAGCATCAGTCTCCGTTGTCAATGCTTTCTCATTCTGCAGCCAAAATAGTTAAATCAGTCCGTGTCAAGGGGATTTGTAAGTGATCCTAGTTGCAATAAACGGATAGGATATATCGAGCAGACAGATGGCTGAAAAACTACCTTTTGCCTAAAGTTCTTTAGGATCTCCCTGAGTGGCTCATAAGGAGACAATTTTGTAGCTTGCTCCTTCCAGTCATCAGAAAGCTTTTTCAAAATTGCAACGCTTGCTACGATGTTCTCCTGGTAAACTTTCTCCTGCTCATATTCAATAAAGAATAAGAGCAAATAAGTTTATAGAGTTTCATGGTTATTATGTATAAATAAAAAATGCAAAATGAAAATATAATTATTTCTTGTAATAAATTTTCTTGCTCCTCATAAAAAAGATTACAAAAACTTGCAAGATCTCAATATGCTCTAGATGAACAACTCACCCATAGCTTGTAGCATTCAGTGCTTTGGTTAAAACACCAAAGTGCAATTGAAGCTGCTTCTTTTGATACTCCAGGATTGTCTGGAAAAAAAAATAATAATAAAATTCAAAATACCTTCCAAAGCACTTGGTTCATCTTAAGCCAAGATAGAGAACAGAAATCAAACAATAAAATCAGGTTTCCAACCTTCTCCTGCTGCTATGATAGCGAAATTGAATATCTGCTGTGAGACTTGTTTCATTGCTTTACTTCCAGGAGAACCGCCAAGAGCCACCTCTCTCAGAATGGGATATATGGCCTCAAATCTTTCTGTAGCCTGTATAATAGCAACATATTGACAAAAAATTGAAAGCTTTAGAGCTAAGATACATCCATATGCAAAAACACCAGAGCCAGCTGAACATCTACCTTTACTCTAGCTGAAGATGGGGGGAAAGTAACACGGATCAGAGTTTCCAATGCTGGAGGAGGAATCAATCGTTCCCCTTTTCTTACAGCACCGTTAACCAAAACAGCCCGTGCTTTAGGTGTGGACAAAATTCTGCAAGCAAATAACAAAACATAATGGTGAAGATGGCAACAGCAATAGTACGAAAAGGGGTGGAAAGGATGCCAGAAACATTTACATACTTTTCCACAAGCTGCAAAACCAAATCCCTGGATTGCGGGTTGCCACTTTTGCTAACCACTATAGGTAGGAGATTCCGCGACCAAGCATACAAACCTACTGAGAGATCTCCTACTGAAGCCTGCACATAGATTTTTAATATTAAGCATTAGCAAGATGAAGGGGTAAAATGCTGTAGTTATCCTTTTGAAAGGGTAAAAAAGAACTCTTTTTCTATTTCTAATGAGCCCACTTGGTTGATATGGCATCTACTCCTCACCTGAGCAACCATCCATACAATCACTGGGAGTTTTTCTTGTCCTTGATATTTTTTATCCTCCCTCAATTTGGGCAATACAGTAATAAGAGCATCGGGCTTTCGGCGCAATACCAATGCTAAAGCAACAAATATTGCAACCTGCAGGTCATGTAAAATCAATCTCAATCTACATCTTAAAAACAGGGGAAAAAAACGTATTTTTCATTTTGAAAGGCTAGAAATAATCATATAAAAGTTGAATGTTGAATATGATTTTAGGGACCAAAAGGCAAAAGTTACAAAATCCAATAAGTTTTTTTACAAGTCTCTGATAAGTAAAATTCACATTGTTGAAGTCAAAAAACAGGGAAACAACAATGCGCCATGCAACTCTCCAAAATCAAATATAACCTACTGGAGATGGAAGCATATGTTTTCATTTCAGCTACTACTTGTTTCCTAGTTCTTTCAATTTTAAGAGGAAACTACATTGTGAACTGAATAATGAAAGTCAAGCAGGCTGTATTATTTTACCAACTATTTGGAACTACCCAAGGTGGACAAAGACAATGGCAACCAAAGAACATGGATATTTGACCCCCAAAGTCACCAAATGCCGTCACAACTAACAACAACCACCAAGACTTATCTCACTAGGTCTGGTTGGCAACATGAATCAAATGACCCTCCAAAAGGGGAAAAATATTTCAAAACTACAAACGCATATTCTGATATTTCCAGGTCATAAAAGCACTCATGAATTGACTGCATACCCAATAGCACCAACAGAAGTTCCTTTATCTGTCTTGATATTGATCATTCATTCATATTGAATGCACAAGTCAATGAAGATCCAATAGAAAAGGGTGAGATAAGAAAAAACTAACTAAAATTAATCAATGTTGTGCCTCCTCCCGAAATTAATCATAGTCATGTGTTAATTAAACAATATTTGGGACAAGATTGTTTACTAGGCCTATCTTTGCGGTTCAGGATATGGATTCTTCAGATTCCACTGGCCCTTAATAGTGAACAAAAACACCTATTGTTCTGCCTTAGCTTAATTTGGTTTATGTTGGTGGCTGGCGTTGTTATTGGATTTTGTTTAGGACAAAAAGAAATTTAAAATAAAAGTACACCACCACAGTTTCATGACAAAGAAGACGAGTGTAAGTTACCTGAGATTTTGAAGTTACTTGTTGCACTGCCTTTTTGGAACCCTTGGTCACAGTTTGCTGGCTACCCAAGTCAGCAAGAATACTATCCAAAGACCAAAGCAGAAAGGAACTAAGTGCCTCAGGAGACCGACGATTGATCCAGTCAACTGATGTCTTGTATACAGTCTCAGATATGTGAGAAAGTGGCACCTGATAAAACATAAATACTCGGTATCAACATTCACGGAAAAAAGAAAAAAAAAAACAGAAACTAGAGCCAAGATTATGATAAACAACATCATGACAAAATGTGAACTGTGAAAAAAAATCAAATATTCTTCAATCGTCAATTCACCAAAACATCGAAACAGATTCAGCATTATTAGCGAAACAGAAACTGCAGAAACATATAAAACATTTCGGTACTGTGGTATGGGTGATAATGAAAGTATTAAAATATGAATAACATCTAATAGCATGACACATTAATATTTTAACTTGGTAGAAAAAGGTGTAATATGATCATAGATTTGCATGAGAAGCGCATACCAAACCTTAAAAAAACTACATAAGTTCGCATTATAACGGATTAACGGATTCACACATTGAAAAGATATACATTAGTTCATCCAACAATTTCATTTGAAGCTGGCACTTTTTCCTTTCCGAGGATCAATGACTTTTGCTACTCGAATTTGCAGAAAGGGTCAGACTTATAAAAACTGCTACATGGTTCATACCAAGTTTAACACATTTCTTTCTTATGCTTCTGAGACAACCAAATTAAAAGCTCCAAACGTATTATTTAGCTCTATGAGTTCCTAGTTAAGAATATAAGTATGATTTCATATCATAAACCCTGAGTTCCTAGTTAAGATATAAGTATGATTTCATATCATAAACCCTCATCATATGGAGTTTCGCAATGCAAAGAGGAAGTTTTAGCACAGCTTGATCACAAATCTTGCAACAGAAATTGGGCAATTGCACATTCAAAGCATTGAAATGCAACCCACTTAAAAATAATAATCAGTGATCCGTCCAAAAACACTAGAACATATATAACAGTTGAACAAATAGATTTACCAGCACAATTCACATAACAACAATTAGTCTTTCAATTCCATGATTTGTCATAAAAATATAGAATTTGAAACTCACATCAACAATCTTAGCCACAGGTGACTCCCTGAACAATTTCACCCAAGGAAACTGAGCAGCGCTGACAGATGAAAAAGCACGTCCAAAATAATCCGCAAACCGCATCATCTGTATCTCCTCATTCTGCTCAAACGATGCCTAATTCAAAAACAAACATGCAAAAAATTCAAATCACAAATCAAACACAATGCATGATCTCTTAAGTTTAATCAAATCCAATCACAAAACCGTAATTAAATCTCAACATTAACCAAATCAATAACCCTACCGATATATCAACGAGAAAAGTCTCCAGATCAGCTGAATCAATCTTCGCGGCAGCTTCAGCCACCGTCACCTTAGGTTTCTTCACCTTCGGCTTCTTCACCTTCTTCACCTCTTCAGCTTTTCCATTCTCCCCTGACCGATCCACATCCTCATCGTCTTCATCGTCATCATCATCATAATTACGTGATCGCTGCTTCGATCTAACCGGACCATCATCAAATTCAGCCTCCGCCGCAGTCCTCGCCTCGAGAATTTTCCTTCTCCGATCCTCCGAATGCAACTCAAGCGACTTGAAAGCAGCGTCGTTTCCGTTGAAGGTGAGTTTGTTACCGGCACCGGCGACACCGTTAGCTTCCTTCTTCTTATGCTTCTTCGCGTAGGTAACCTTCTGCCAGCCGTGATCGGCGCCGTGAGATGAGGAGTTAGATTCGGCGGTGTGGGAGATGGATCCGGAGGGGGTGTAGTTTTCATCCATGATTGAAAAGGGGGGTGAGAAAGTGATTGAAAGAAGAGAAAGTGAGAGAGAAATCGAAAAATTGGAATTGAAAAACGAAGGTGAAAGGGAATTTTTGATCATACAAAGAGTTGACTTATAGGAATTGACCTCACTATCAACACGGAATTACCGCAATACCAAGGGGTAGTTGTTTTGAAATTATAACGTGTCTTATCCAATAGATTCTTAACACCTGTGGAATAAGAATCTGCACGCAACACGTGTTTGATTAAAAACCGAAACCATCAAGTACTACTGCAATTTTATTTTAATAGTGTATTTTTCTATAATAATATGGAGAAACAATTTCTTATGTGCTTTTTGTATGGTTTTTAACTAAAAACACATATTTTTTTGGATATAACAAACTTTGAGAAAATTATGGATTTGAAGAAATCATGGTGAATTTAGTTAAAAACCATGCAAAAAATACCTAAGGAATTGTATCTAAGTTTTCTCCTTGTTGAATTTGTTACATTTGTTTGTTACATTTGAAAGTCACAAATACATATACTTTTAATTTACACGCAAAAGGTTTATAAAATATCGTTGATAATCTTCACGTGTTAACGTAATAAAAAATCGAAAGACAGCCACATGGGTGCCCATTTTTCCGCTAGTTGTACATCTATGTTATATCTAAAGAAAGTAGATCGTTTTGGACTGGTTTTTTCTCGTTCCAATTATACACTTAAGAAAATTTGATCATAATAATGTTATTTTATTGATGTCATTAAAAAGATAATGATTTATATTATATTTTTTTAGATATTATATATGTTATATGGTTGGTGCCATTGAAAATGATAAGTTTAGTTTGTTACATCTTTCAAAAAAAATGTTTAGTTGGTTACAATATGAAAATGTAAAATATCTATCATAAATTGATACTATTTAAATCAAAATCAAATTAATTTTAATCAAAATTTCATAAAAAATATTGTTCCTAATTTATACCCGTTAGCGCAATTAGAACAGTGGATGAACATGCATAGAGTACCCATCTAAACGCTAGTAAAATGTAAAGAAGATAGTAAATACAACAATTTGGGCTAATATTTTCATTTTCCAATTTAATCTTTCATTTAAGGTAATTTTTTTCTTTTTGAGGGAATTCATTTAAGGTAATTTATTTGCATTATATGTGTAACAAAAAAAAAAGTAATTTATTTGCTAGTTTTTTCTTTTATTAATATTACTTAAATTACTAATTAAAAAATAGTTAAATCTCATCAAAATATGAACAACATTTTTTTGATAAGAAAGAAGAGTGGACAAACATCAAGCGGCATCATCAACATTCCAATTAGGTTGGCATCCCTAGACACCTCTATCCTCTGTTGCCACACTCGAAATAATAAACAACATCACTACAATATAAACAACTAGTGTAGTGACCCGTGCTAAGAACGGGATTGGTCATAGTGACTCAATAATGATTTTCATATTTTGACATATACAACCCTAATATGTAGTTTGGTGAGTAATAGATGTAAATTGTGAAATTCGTAACATTTTTTAAGATGATTTTCTAAAGTATAAAATCAAGTATAAAAAAAATAAAAATGCAATGTACCAAGATGTATGTAACGTTTTTTATATATAAAAATTATACATCAGACATATGTTTTAGCCAAAATTTAATACTCTCTCCGTTCCTTTTTAAGAGTCTTTTTAGGGTGAATTTTTCGTTCCTATTTAACTGTCGTTTTGGTATTTTAAGGGTATGATTTCTCAATTATATCTTTTGTCAATTATTCTTATATATTTTCAATAAACTAATTAATGCTATATATTTGGAAAACTAAAGTTTGTTTTTTTAAACAAAGTTTGTTTGTTTTGTTTTAAAACGAAATTTGTTTCTTGTTGTCTTCAAATTTAAACAAAATTTTGTTATCTATGATAATAGTTCCATGAAAAGTTAAAATTTTAAAAATAACATAAGTGGTACTTGTTAAAAATTTCAAGAGATATGCACAATATTTAAAAAATTGTTTGTTACGAGAGAAAGATACAGCGCGCAGAAAAATAGGAATTTGTTGGAGTAAGAGAGTAGTAACTAACAACTGTTTGTTACGTATTAAATTTATTGGAAATATAAAGTGTCAGCAAAAAAAAAAAAAAGGAAATTATTAGTGGATTAAAATGAGGGTATAATAGGAAAAAAGTGTGCAAAAATACACTTTGCTATTTTTGTGTTAACATTCTAAAACGACACTTAAAAAGGAAAGGAAGGAGTACTTATATTTAAATGTTTATTTTGTATAGGTCCAATTTAAACATTCTTTATTGTTGGATTAGGATACTGATAAATATTGAAAATTTCTTCTTACTGTCATTTGAGAGAGAAAAAGGTATATATATATATATATATATATATATATAGAGAGAGAGAGAGAGAGAGCAGGGTTTTGTCATGGAAGTATGAAACGAATGGGTTCTAGTTAGTTGGTTCGACATACACGATTCTATCGGCTGCTTTTCACATGGAGAGAGCACAACATGAGGAGGAGGTCTAATTTCCTACTAAGGTTTGAAAAGTTTGATCTCTTTCAAAGTAATTATCTTCTCTTAACATATGTTTGAGATAGTGTTCCTACCTACTAGATTCTCTTAAGAAGTAAGGTCATCATTGATCTTAGTGGTACATTGTGTGTGTTTTGTAGGGATCCACACAAATTTGATAGTCATTTATTCGTCATGTCATACGTGTCTTTGCTTACCTTGTGTAATATAATGTTTGTAGGTTTTGAGTTGGTTCGACGAGGAATGGAGACATAAACAGTGTCCATATCAGTTGACAAAGACATGGAGCAGAATGCAATCCTTGATTCCGCCCCATTTTATTGATATCTCAATGAGGAACTATAGATAAATATGGGTATGTCATTTAGACCTGTGTGTACATATTTGGGGGATAATATGAATAAATGGTAGCCCTCATATTAAAAATAACGGTTAAACATAACTTAAGTGAGACATATGCAAATCATGTGTCAATTCTCAATCAATCGCTTATGCACCAACACGTTAACGCATCTTCTGGTTCTGATTTCTCCATGCTTTTTTTTTTCACAACATCGCCCCTTGATAAAAAAATTATTCATAACCTTATTTATTTATTTATGTATTTGTTCGTATTGGAATTTTCTAATTTGTTTTGAAGTTTTTTTGGTATTTTCTTCTCTAAATATATAAATAAAGATAATGGCTAAACTTGTTGTTTTTTAGTGTACCAAATATATAATCTTGGATTCTTACTTAAATTTATTTTTAATCTATTGGAGAAGATGATGAAAACAATTTAGCTTCCGCAGAAGATGAAGAGATTTATCTATCTTTTAATTAAGATTAATAATTAGAGGGGAATAAGAAACGTTGAACTAGGAAAACGAAGTAGGGTTTGAACGTGCGAAGAAGAGGAAATTGAAGCCTTAAAATATTGGTGCATAAAGAATGAGATGACAACTAACACATGTTTCACTTAAATCATGTTTTAATCTCAACCATTCCTTTTAATTTGAGGGCTACCATTTATGTGAGGGAGTTTAACTTATCATTACTATGTAAGTTGTGTTGGAGGATGTTGGTTGATAAAGATGGGTTGTGGTACAAAGGGATTAAGGCTCGCTACAAGGAAGAAGGTGGCGGCTCAAGGAGGGTGGGAGGTTGGGTTCAACTTGGTGGAAGAGTATGGCATGTATCCGTTACGAAATAGGCATGGAAGTGGGGAGTTGGTTTGACGATAACATCCTTAGGAAGGTTAGAGACGGTAGTAGTACCTTTTCTTCTAGACAGACAAATGGATTAAAGATGTTCTTTTGAGTGTTAGGTTTAGCCGCTTATTTAATCTGGCGAAAAATCCATTGTGCTCAGTGGCAGAGATGCATCATTTAGGGTGAGATGAGGGAGGAGAGGTGTGGGCGTGGCGAATAAGGTTGTTTGTGTGGGAGGATGACCTTCTTAGGAACAAATGTTTTTTTGTTATATTATACTGTTTTGCAGGATGATACCTATGACTGTTGGATATGGTTACTCGACCTAATCAAAGGCTTCTTAGTTAGTGATGTTTACCATTTGTTCACATCATCAGATCACAACACCGAGAGGGTTGCTACGGCTACTATCTGCCTTAAATATGTTCCCCTAGAAGTTACCCTCTTTGCGTGACACCTTTTTCGCAACCGTCTTCCAACAAAGGATAACCTCCTTACGCGAGGTATTATGCAGGAAGAAACAACCGTTTGCGTTGGTGGATGCGGGATTCAGGAGTCAGTGAATCATCTTTTCATCACTTGCGGTAATTTTCGGCAGCTTTGGATGCAAGTTCGAAGCTGGCTTCGTCTCTATTTGATTGATACTTATTGTGTTCAGGATCACTTTCACCAATTCAGTCACTTAGAGGGTTTCTTCAACTAACTCGTTCCAAAAAAAATATTGCAGCATGATTACTGGTAGGTAATGTAATAAAACCGTTATTATTTTTTTGGCACTAATTATGTGTATTACATTCTGATCCACCACTAAATAATTATCACATTCAAGCACTTATTTTTTTCAAAAGAGCAAAACTACTTAACTATTTTATTTTATTTTTGAGAAAAAACTTATAACCACTTAACTTGAAAACAAAATAAAACAAATGAATCACTTATAAAATATAATAATTTCCGAGTGTATTTTAGAAAGAGATTGGAAAAAAAAAAACTCACGATGTATTTATATTTTATGATTAATAAATCTCATATATTTCTCATGAAAATTTCCACGTCCAATTTGAGAAATCCAATTAGAAAATAATTTAAAACAATAAAGAAATTAATGTAATTTATAACAGTAAATGGGTTTCCATTATTGTTTTTTTACCATATTTTTAGAATTTGACTCAACCCTGTAGATAGCTGTATATTTTAAATATTTGTTCTTGGGGGAGCATACACATTTTTCTCTTTCAATACCCTGTGAAGGATAAAATAAATATCTTTTACGACAACACATAGAAAACACGTTAATTAACTAAATGTCTGAGGTTTGGCTTTATTTGAAGAAATCACTTCATTGCAAACCTCAATCATCAGAGGTTTATGTTCCAGAGGCAAATACACACCATAAAAGAGAAAATGGTTTGAATCATTCAAATAAACAGTTACGTAGTCCAAAATATCTTGGAGACAATGTTATGCTTAACCATGTTAGTCATGAAATTGTTGTTGATAGCAAAAGTGGTGAGATTAAAATTTGTCCATGTTATCCTAATTCTAAAAGCATTGAAGATCGAAAAGGTGTTGACAAATCAATTAAGGGAATCATAGCTTCAACAAAAACACATTGTGTTGACTGTGATGAATGTTGTATCTTCTCAAAGCCAAAGGTGACGGTGATGAAAGATTATAATTATATTGAACTTCCGACTACAACTTTTCCTCTTGACACTATCGAAGAAAAGGATATTTCTGAGCATTCAGGTAAGGATCAATATTTTTTTTTACTTGAACTGACGCATGAGTTTGAGGTGCTCAATTAATTCATGGTTTTTTTTTTCTCAATTCTTCTTATGACTGATTTTTACTAACAATTTTATTTTTATTTTTGTAAATTGTGCGAATGTTGCGAACTATTAGGAAAAATCATACTAATGGTTCTTGTGAATAAAATGTTAACATTAGTTTATCTGACTTTAATTTATATCCTATACCGGAGATTATATGATTGTATATGTGTTTTTTTTTTTGTGTGGCCTTTTTTACGAATAAAATTTTCAATTTGTTGTATTAAAGCCACTTTACGGAAGGGTTTATCACATGTGTTTTTTTAATGGTGCATGTGCGCGCGCATACATATACACATATATATTTTTTTTTAAGAAGAAATATACACATATATTATATTGGAGAAAAATTAGAACAAGGACAAAAAGAAACAAACACCAAAGAGATGAAACCCTCGAGTTTGATGTGTAAGATGTGAGTTTTATAAATTTTAGGGTATTATGTTTTAAAAAATCCAATCATGTTCATTTTGCAGTGATCAATCTTCACAGACAAGATTCGTCTTGGCAAATTATCAAAAAAATATGTGAAATTAGCGTTGTGAATGGTGAAAGCAATACCACATTAAAGATTGAATCTGTATTAAAAGTCCAAAACATGCAAGAGACATTTACATCCTTTGAGGAATATAGAGAGATTGTGAAAGCTAATGCTGCAAGTCTAGAGCACCCGCGATGCTTAGTTGATGGAAATGAGATGTTAAGGTTCCATGGTACAACCATTGCATGTTCTATTGGAATAAGTGGCTCTTCTAGTTTGTGCACTTTAGACCAATGTGGTCTATGTCAAATTTTGAGGCTTGGTTTCTCCGCCAACCGAAAATTACATGGTAATGCTGGTGTTTCCACAACTTCTACATGCAGAAAAGCTATTGATTCCATTATCTGTTCCAAAAAACCCTTCATGAGAAAGTGTGTTATAGTGTGTAGGGTGATAGCTGGGAGAATCAACAACCCTTTACAAGAGATTCAAGAAATTAGTGATTTAGGGTATGATTCTTTGGTTAAAAAATTGAGTTGTCAACTAGATATTGAAGAACTAGTTGTTTTAAATCCTAGAGGTGTTCTTCCTTGCTTTGTTGTAATGTACAAATTATGAAAGTTGAAAAGGTTCATCTAAAGCTTAGGTAAGAGTTTTAAATTATCGTGCTCTACAATATGGATATCGTATATTAAAAATGCAAGTTTTTACGAGTTTGGAATTTCAATGATCATATTTATGCATTGCCTTCACAAACTTGACAATTTTTTGTTTTAATTGACAGTTTGACACACTAACAATGTTTTTAAGCCACCCACTCTTATTTCTTTGAAGTTTACATGAATGATACAAAATTCATATAAGACTTGTATAATATAGTATGATTCATTGGTTACCATGACTAAAAAAAAGACATATTTAAGACAAGACAATGGAGATGCACTGCTTCAGTGTATAAAATTTTAGTGAGTACTTAGGTCATGTGCACATGTATTACTAGTGAATCTTAGTCAGTAAAATAATCATTTTTATTCATGGGAACTTATGTGTGCTTAAGCTGCATATGCTTTAGATCATCTATTCTTCCTTGATCCATTTAAGTCCTGGCACAAATAAGACTATGTTGGTTAAAAATAATAATGGATAGTTGATAAGCTAACAATTAATGGATGAGTTTATATTAGATAACAGATAACTAACTATAAAAGGGATGAATTAGTGAGTTGAATTTATATTGTTTAGTAAAATTAGCGAAATGACATATAAAGAATAGGAGACGAGCCTAGAGTTTATTTTGTTTGAGTCATTTGTTTTTTAAACATGCCCATTCAAAATAATTTTTAAAAATTACAATTTTTTATTTTTTTTACAATCTGGGCTGTGATAAAATATAGACTCGATGAGTCGTTTTGGTGGGTCAGTCCCATTTTGATAACTCTAATTGATAGATAGGGTCAAGCTCTCTCTCTCTTATTGCAAGTCGTTTTTGGATAAGAGTCATTATCACCCTTCATTGCTTACTGCGAGTGAAAGGTATAACTTGTCATATGTTGGAATAAACAGTGTTGTGTGATGGTGGACTCTTCTTCAATTAGTTGTTGATTGTCTGTTTTTAGTCACCCTTTGTCGTAGGATTCAACCCATTTTTTTTCCTCTCTTTCTTTGTTTTTCTAGGACCTAGAGCTTTGCTTGATTATTTAGAGTATTTTTTAGTTTTTTCTTATTTTTCTCTTTCTCCCTCGTGTGATTTTTAACTGTTTGATTCTGAGTACTTCTCGTACTTTTGATTGTGGTATTTTTTTGGTCAAATGTATCTAAAGGTCTTTTTAAGTTTTTCGTTTTTCCCAAAGTGATCCTTTAAGTTTCAAAAGTCTCAAACAAGTCCTTTTAGTTTTTGAATCGTTTCAAACAAGTTATTTTAGCAAAAAGATGACTAAAGGTCTTTTAAAATTAGTCATCTTTTTAGGCATATCAAATGGTGGATAATGCTCTTTGTTGCTATCATCTGAATCATCACCATCATCCTCTAAAATGACTTGTTTGAAACGATTCAAAAACTAAAAGGATTTGTTTGAGACTTTTAAAACTTAAAGATCTTGTTTGGAACTTTTGAAACTTAAAGGAACACTTTGAAAAAAACGAAAAACTTAAAGACCTTTAGATACATTTGACCTATTTTTTTTTCATTTATAGGGGAATGGAGAATGTTTACTAAAGTGGCACAATCCTAAAACGAGTGCCACTTAATTTGTTCCTCCCCCAATCATTTAACTCCTATTTATTTTAAGACATGTATTTAAAACATTAAACATTTTTTACTAGCAACAGTAAACATTTTTAAGACGGGTTTGAGATACTGTATAAAATATCAATTTAATTATAAATATTTTCTGTTTGTGTATGATCCTTTGAGTAAATGGTAATTTAGTTATATAGTCGAATTATGTATCAAATATACGGTAGTAATATTAACACAAAAAATATATGTAATTGAATATAAATATAAATTTTTTATTTATGTAATTTAATATTGATATTGATTTATATATTGAAATACAAGTATTTTTTTTTTGGTCATGACATAAAAATATTTATTTATATATATAATTTTTGTTATATATTAATTTTTTTTTTTTACGCATTTAAAGTTGTTAAGTAACAAGTCAAATAATTTAGAGTTTAATGAAAAAATTTGGAGCTAATTTTTTTTGTGTGTGTGTGTTTTTTTTTTACAAAAATAAATGATATTCATTCATTCAAATTGATAAAGTGTATCGATACAATGCAAATTCGCTAGAAATAAAAAGACTGGTGCTAGTCACACCCCAAAAAAAACAAGTTACACCCAAATTTATTTAAAATTTAACAATAATATCAAAATTGCCCTCTTCATGTAAATTTCTAAAAGCCCATCTTTTATGATCATTCTGAACCCTTACCTCATTTCATCCACAAATCACCATAGATGTGCAACCAAGATCTGAATCAACATCTTTGTTATTGATATGTACTATATTCATAAAGGTTAGTGAATTTCATGAATTTCATTTTCGATGAGTTTCTATGTTTATTGTTTGTTTTGGTATGAGATATGCTTGTCAATTTGATTTTAAGTGAGAGGTTAGTGTAAATTAAGTTTACGTGTATGTGTATAAAAGGGGTTAGTGTACTTTACGTATGTAGGTTAATGTAAATTCAAATTTACGTATGTTCAATTTAGGTTAGTGTAAATTCAGTTTACTTACGTTCAATCTAGGTTAATGTAAATTAAGTTTACTTATGTTCAATTTAGGGGTATATTAGTCATTTTAGGGTGTAACTTGTTTTTTTTGGAGTGTGACTAGCACCGGTCAATGTAAATAGACCAACATGACAAAATTAAAATGAAAAAAAGATAAATGATCAAACTCTTATATGAAATTAAGTTAAGAAACTAAAAATGTAATTTTGCTTAAAATATATTTAAGATGAATATTTTGACATAATATTTAATCTATTAATTCAATTATTATAATATCAATTTTTTTTTTTGACAAGTCCAATTAATATTCTTTTAAAAAATATCAATTAATCAGCACGTATTAATTAATTATTAATATTTTGACATAATATATTAAATTAATTTGTTTTTTTAAGGAATATTAAACTAATTTGATTTTTGTTTTTGATAAAATTTGTTGTTTTTCTATAAATGTAAAAAAACACTTATTATAAAAGGAGATACTTGGCAGTAATATTAGTAACAGAATAGGAGGGAGTGAGAAAGAAAGAGTGTGTGTTAAGAGGTTAGGGCTATGGATCGTCATCATCATGCCGATTCCCTCAATTCTGGCGTCGTCAAGAAACGAAAACAAGAGGACGAGCAGGTAACGAAAACCCTTTCATTTCAGTTTCACGATTTTCTGGTTTTATGGTTTTGTTTGTTTAATTTTCACTTTTCTAGAATTTTGATCATCATCGTTGATCATTTGAATTTCATGAAATTCTATGTTTTTTTTTTGTCTTTTTTACGAATTGGGTTGTTTTTATTTCTGTTTGATTCTTATGATCTGCCTTTTGCGTTTTAGGGTTATATATTCATTTCTGTTTAGTTTGCAACAAAATAGTTGTAACGTTGTCATGAACAATTCTTAAAATGTCATTATATTTTTTATTAGCAGCCAAATTAAATATTAGGGTTTGTCGCTGCCGCTCTTTTGTAACTAGTACGAGTTAACTTTATAGCTCATCAATTGTTGTCTGTAGCTAATGTTATTACGTATGAAGCACTGACGCATACATGGGAGACCAGTTACGACGCTGACATGTTGACACTCCCTGACACATACACTCACATCAGTCACGACACTGACATGTTTTCACTGATGGTTATTTGAAAAAATGGCACAATCGAATGTAATTGTAATCATATGTGTCGGTGTTGGATTTTGACATGTGTCGTACATCGGTCGCACCTTCAATCAGAAGTGTCGGGTTTATTACATATAGTTTAATTTCCATTGCCACCTAATTTGAAATGTGGCTACAACTTTCATTGTGTGTATTAGGCAGCATGCCTATAGGTTAGGAGTAATGATCCTTTTTTTTTAAATCGCGTGCTTAGTTTGAAAGTGACAAATCCTTCAAATTGCGATCTTATATTCAACTAATTATCATCATATCATATTGATGTAAAAGTGTAAAAGTGTCTTCCTGAACTCTTAGGAGAGTTTGCCGCCCATTTGGGTCCCACAAGGCTCGAGGGGATTAGTCTTTGCAATTGCATGTGGAGGATATTTTTATACACAAAGTGACTTCGTGTATCAATCCTAAATTTGTGCTGATTTATTGGGAAAAAGTGGCTGCCATACAATGAATTAGTTGAAAGATGTGGGAGTGCAGAAGTAAAACTATTAAGTTATCATGATCTTTCTGCGCAGGGATGAATCCATATGCTTAACATGACCTTAAGCTTTACAAGGGTTTTGACTTTTATCTGTTTTTCTTCTGTTTCCAGGATGCTTTGGTCCCTGGTCATGGAAGTTCTATGAGTGTAGGAGAATCATCTGGTAGTGGTGATATGTGCAAGAATACGACCTCAATGTCACCGAATTCAATTGGTTCTGATTCTGAAATATCATTTCACAACGATGATGAGGATATGATTGATGATGATGCACTTGAAGATCCTGATGATGGCTCTGACTATTACGACGATGAGGAAATCTATGAAGATGAATACTCATTTTTGCAGGATCAATTTGACAATGTGGATTTGCCTCCGGGGGTAGAAGCATCAGTGCCTTGGTTGAAGGATGTTGCTTCTAGCGAATGCAAGCGGGCTGGTTCTCATGCCAATTCAGAGTCCAGTTCGAAAGCTGAAGTAGATGAATCCACAGATGCAGTCATGCAAAAGTTTCGGCAATTTAAGCAATTTGATACTGTTGATTCTATTCCTGATCATTACTATGATAAGATAGGCGCTTCAGCTGCAGAGACACAGGTGATATATGTATTTAGAAAGTTTTTCTGAGTTGCATCTGCAACACATGTTTTCAAGCACTTGATTGAACAAAATCTTAATCCGATCATATGTTTCTTACAGCGACCAAAGAACTGGACAAAAAAAATTCAGGAGGAATGGAAAATTTTAGAGGAAAATTTGCCAGGTAAACTATCTCTTTATCTCTCCCCCCCCCCCTCAAGAGATAGTAATTTTATAACAAATCTACAAAATATTATGCGATACTTCCATGTTTTTTTTCTTTCTCAGATATGTTTTTAGAAGCGTCTTCTCCTTTGCCTTTTTTTTTTTTTTTTTTTTTGTCTTTTCGATTTGCTAATGGAAAGTCGACAATTACATTCTTTAAAATACTTTTGGAAGAAGTTAAATTAAATCATAACTCAAGGTCTTCTCTTACAGTCCAAACTTTTACCATTGTCTTCAGTGAAACATTAAATTCAACCTTATTCTTTTGGTAATTTAGTTTCATTTTCAATCGTCTTTGCTAGAATGTGTATCTCATAGATTTACTTTTTGTTCTACAGATAAAATCTTTGTGAGAGTTTGTGAATCTAGGATGGAGCTTATTAGGGCTGTCATCGTTGGACCTCTAGGCACGCCCTACCATGACGGTCTTTTCTTCTTTGATTGCTTCTTTCCTGCAAAGTACCCTGCAGTTCCACCGGTATGTATCATTAATGTTCCACTTGTTTTAAGATGTGTCTTGAGCTGTGTATAATATAATATAAACTGAACTTATTTTCCGCAGCAAGTTCACTACCACTCAGGTGGCTTGAGGCTAAATCCAAATTTATATAATAGTGGGAAAGTCTGCCTTAGTCTCTTAGGTACGTGGCATGGTAAGAACTGCGAAAACTGGAATCCAGCTAAATCAACCATGCTACAAGTCTTGGTTTCTATTCAAGCTCTGATTCTGAATGAGAAGCCTTTTTTTAATGAGCCTGGATATGCTGAGTCATATCGTGCTGATGAGGGGCAAAGGAGATCCAAGGATTACAATGATAATACATTTGTTTTATCCTTGAAGACAATGATGTATACACTGCGTAAACCACCTAAGGTTCGTCCCATAAAACAATATTTAGTTCTGCGTATAGTTTTGTTTTAATAGTTTAAGGGTCCGTTTGGATTAGGCTTATTATGAGCTTATGCAAAACAGCTTATGCAAATAAATAAGCTTTTATGTTAATTTATAAGTTCTCACTAACGAAAATTGTATCTTTATAAACTGATTTTTCATAAACTACATTTAAAAACTTATGAATAATACATAAAAGCTTATTTATTTGTATAAGCTCAAAATAGGCCTAATCCGATTGTATCTTTATAAACTGATTTTTTCATTAACTACATTTAAAACTTATGAATAATACATAAAAGCTTATTTATTCGTATAAGCTCAAAATAATCCTAATCCAAACAGGCCCTTAGTATCATTTTTTTTTTAAATTACTCCCTCTCTCTTTTTATAAGCTCATTTGATTTTTAAATTACTCCCTCTATCTCTTTTTATAAGCTCATTTGACACTTTTAACATATTAAGAAAATTGGCAGTGTCATTAATATGTACATTTTTTGTATGACCATTACTCCATTGCCCTTTATGTATGTATAGATGTATTAAATATTGATTTTTTATCTTCCAAGGCATATTAGTAATATTAGTTAGGGAGTAATGTTTTGTGTGCATATAAATAGGGATGGTGGGAGTACTATAAATTACGATTTTAATCAAGTTGTTTGGGCTCTAGTGGCAAGGAGCTCCTTCCAAGGACGTACCCGGGGAATACCGGGTTCGATTTCCAGGGGAACAATGCTTGGCCAGTGCGCATGCCTCTACGCATGGGCCGGATTAGTCGTCCACCTTTGGTGGGTCGGAAACCAGTGAAAAAGCAAAAAAAAATAAAAAAAATTACGATTTCTGAATTTCATGGTTAGGTTAGGTGGCAGATGGCTTTGCCAGTTTTCTCCTTTTCTGTTGTTTTACCTCAATAAATTGGACTGGTTCTGTTTTTTCCATCTTGCCATAATATTTATAATCAATTACTAACATCAAAATTTGGCTATATATTCTCATGGTTATTTTTTTTTTTTTTTACCGTTATAATGATAAATGAGCAGAGGATTGTAAAGTTACTAAACACACCATATACATATTAGGATTTAGGAGCTGAAATTATGCATCCCTTGTATGTAGTCAACATCCCTAAATCTTGAAATGGTTACCTCATACGTGTATGTGAAAAACCACTTGCGTTTAAGGGATGCTCGGAGTTGGCGTTCTTAAGTGACTTGATGTCTTGATGTTTCCATCCCCCTGATAGCTAACTTTTAGGGAAGGGTTCTCCACATGTTTTGGTACCTGTAAAAATGATACAGTGAAACTCATAATAGTAAGATGGATGTGTGGGGGTAGCATTGATGTGGAATAATTGAAGAAAATAAGCAATGGATGTCTACTACGACGACTCTATATGATCTAACTTTGAAATTTTTAGTGTTGCCAAAGTTGCTTCAATTATTACTAATTAAAGTAACACTAATGATCATATTGTAACTGTCAAAATCCATTAAGGTACCTTTGTACCAGAACACTCACATTTTTATCTAGGAGGTAGAAATGATGTGAATTTCATCCTACTAATTATTTCAGACTATAGGAATATTACAATATTATTTGATTGTTTGTTCTCTTGACTTTTGTGAGTTTGATCGTTGAATCTAGATTTCATGTTTTCTGGTCACATTTATCTAAACATTTCCCTCACCTGCAGCTTTTTGAGGAATTTGTTGCGGGACATTTCCGCCTAAGGGCGAGGAACATACTGACAGCTTGTAGATCATATGCTGAGGGGGGGCCAGTTGGAGAAGTTTTGCATAATGCAGCCCAAAGTAGTCGTAATGCTAGTGTTTCTGCTAAGAACCAAAAAGAATTTCAGTCAGCTGTGAATAGGATGATGAATACCCTTATTGCATTTTTCACCAAAAATGGCTCCACAGACTGCGAAGAATTTCGATCTCCTGAGATTTATAATATAACTCCCGCTGCTGCTACTGCTAACTTGGAAGTTTTCAACATAGAGAACAACAACATAACCCAGGTCTGAAGGTCCCAGGCTGGAAGTTTATGGCGTGAAGGAAGCTTAGGGGGTATTTTTTTTGAAACATAGATGGTTCAGTTTCTTTATATCTTTTATCTTGTATAGCTCTCCTAGAACATTTTTTATTTGACAAGACCAAAAAACTCTGTATAGAATTGGCTAATATGCATCTTAATTTCTATACTAGAATTTATATGGCTACTATTTCTACAATTCCCTCACAATGGTATTTCTGTGCGTTGTCAATCATCAATGAAGATCTGTTAAATTTATGGCAATACTTCAAAAATAAATTTTGAAACATAGACAAGGCATTTTTTTTTTTACAAAAAATGTTCTGGCATTAATTGTTAAGCTAAAACGTAATGATTTTAGTTTATGACGAACTTGTTTCAAAAGGATCTTATTTTTATCCCATTCATGATTGTATTATCGTTATGAATGAAATATATCTATAAAAAGAATCTTGATATCGTTACTAATTGAAATATCTAAATCAGTTTTTTAACCAAAAAATATATCTGTAAAAATAATTTGTAAATTGAACTCAGAAGCCGCAGTATTCGCTATGATACAAGCTAGACCAAAGTCATAATTTTAAATTATAACTTTGGTCTTTAACCTGTACCATTATTTTCTAAATTATTCCATTTGTTTATGAAAATTACTGGTCATATTGTTTTCAAGTTTTCCCATAAAATTCAGATACGATAGTTATCCACCCTCATTTTGTGAAGGTAATTCTGATGTGCATTCCCAGTGGGGTTTATCAGACCTTTATTAGTAATCTGCACGGGCATACACTTTCAAATGCTCAAAACAAACAGAAAATGAACATCTAAAATAATATTACAATGTAGAAAATGCCAATCAACATCATAAACAACCTTATAAACAAATTAATGTTTAAATAACATTCATGAAGGTGTATCACAGACGTGTACATCGCTAATTTTTTTGGCCGCTTTAAGAAACTTCAAAGCCGGTACATAACTGCTATAACATATATTCCCTAACCAGCTGTATGCCACTTACACTGGCTGCAACTAATTTGAATCTTCAAGTAAAAATCTACATTGGCATCTTCTCAAGAAAATGATTTTGCTTCTTTACCACAAAAAGACATACCTGATATTGGAAGAGTAGACTAACTTTAGATAGTAGGGAAAGAAAAGGTGAAACTAACAATAATTTCTACAACAATATACATATATTCTCTTGTAATTGCAGGATGACAGATTATAAAGAAATCAGATTCCATCATATCCATGCTGGTTTTGAAAAACAGCGTCGTAATAATGACTACCTGCTAATAAAAATATTTGAACAGCAAGACTACCTGCTAATGTTAGAATTGCAGTCTATGAAGCTTCAGCAATAGAGTACAGACTAATTGAAGATCTCAAGCATTCATCTTTTGAATGCAACTTTATTTAAAGGTTAAGAAAGTGTGTTCATTTCTACACTTGCATATGCAGAATGGGAAACTGGAGCTAAATCAGATGCTGAGATTAGAATGGTATTTTGCTGTGTTACAAATGGTTTACGTTAGTAAAATACGTTAGTAAAATGGATGCCAAGAATATAATGCTCATGAGAATCAAATGTTGGTGGGCTTGGATCTCTAATTTACAATGGTAAGAGTGAAGGGAATAATTGGCCCAAAGTCTCATCAATGTTGGTACTTTGTAAGGATGCACAAAATATAGAACTATGACTTTTTTCTAAATGTAGACGGACATTGGTGAAAAAACATTATCCGTTATGACTTAAGACAAAGAGTTTCAGTTTTTATAGAATCTGTACATCAACCCATTGGTGGAGAAATGTCAATGTGCTGTTTCCTACATGCATGTTATATATTCTCTGCAGTATTACATATTTCTAATCAACAACAGTAATTGCAACAAAAATTGGCAGACTTAATAACTGTATATAACTATATTAATCCAGTAAACTTACATACATGTTATTAATTAAAAAGGTAGATTCCACAGTGCATTTATGTCCCTAAATAAAAAAATAGATGAGAAGGGCAAAAATGCACTACCTCTTGATGAACTGGGCTATGTAGCGTACTACAAAACACATTAGTACAATCACCAAAATATCTGTGCAATAGTTTAGGAACTCTTAACCAGTACCACATTAGACAATAAAGCATATGAATACAAGAAATTAATTACCATACCGTTTTGTCAAAAATCTCTAATATGATTCGAGTTGTTTTTCCAACCAATAAGACAACTAAAACAACTGTTGCTCAGCACCTTAAAAGTACATAACATACAAGTTCCCAACAATTGATTAATCTTAGTTTCACAAAAAGCCCCACATAAGTAACTACAAATTATCAAAACTTTGCAAAATCCAAGTAGAAGATAGTGCAACAAAGGATACTAAAAGTACAACGCTCCCACCAATCCAACATAAAAAGCCCAAATGTCACATTGTAAAGGTGGATCTTTCGCTGAATCCAATTCATATCTTCCACAACTGCAAAAATGTTATTTATGTGGTCATAATCTTAATATCAAGCTCAGACTGCATCCTCAACACATAAGATCATTAAAATTGCTTTCATCTTACACCAGATTTAAAATAAGCATAAGTTGTTTGTATTCAATGCCTTCACGTTTCATGCGCGAATCAATTTCTACAAAGCCTAAAGCAGCGCACTAATGTTGGAAATTATTTCTTTTACACGCATATAGGTCTTCAAAAACAAAAGATTACTCAATTGAAGACATTTCATGATCGATAATTAAAAATACTCCAGACACACGAATCACATCTTGCATGACATAATGTCAACTACCAAGTAAAATCAAAATTCAAAAGTAGAGGAGCACATGGGAAAAAAAAAGTGGAATAAACAGATAATGAAGTCCGTATTAAAAAAAAAGTGGCTTTTCGTCCAAGGGAGGAGGGTTTCAAACGTTAAAACATTATTAATGTAAAATAGCACCAAGTAAAATCTAACCGGCATCATTTTTTTACATTATTCATTCTGAATTGCTGATATTTTGCATATCACACATCACCAGCTGTATTGTTAAACCAAAATCCAATTTCTTTTTACTTAATACATTGATAATCAACTCTTATTTGTACAAAAGGAATTATGAACTGTACACAATAGTTGGAAAAATATAACCAGTGACAATATCAGACTTCTAGCCATTAAAATTCCTAGCTACCAACTTACAGTAGCAGCATCAAACTTACAATCTCAAATATGCAGAAAGATTGACATGTTTCTTGAATTCTATGTTTTTTCTTGTTATTTATTGCATATGGGTTCTTCGGTATCAAAACATTTTCGCTTGAATAAAAATATGCATTCAAAAACATTTTGAACAACCGAGAAAAATGAAACAAAAAAGTTACAATAAAAAAATAACTTTTTTTTTAATACTATACTATGTAGATAAACTTTTTATTGACAAATGTGATCAGACATCGATGCACAATTACAAAATGGATGCTTGGCAGCTATGATTGTCAAGCTTCTGTTGGATAACAATAACTAGATGCGAACCATACTATGACCAATTTTGACTCACCCAAAGGACATTCAATCTTGACCATATTGATATACCCCCCTTCCCTTGTGACACTAGGAGCGGGTTTGATTCACAAAACAGTAAGTACTGTACAAGATAGAAAAGTACAGGAAAAGACAGAAGTGTACTGAAGAGAGATAGATGGATAATATCTTTTAGAGAAATGATATTTGTACAACCATTATGTGACAACTTTCTCTCTCATACTCGTATGAGATTCTTATTCTCTCTCTTCATTTTTCTCTCTCCATTGTTTTTGACTAATAAGAAGAGAGAAAAACAAAGTTGTCATCAATTGGATGTACAAATATCACTACTCTATTTTTTATGTTGGGAAATATACACAAAAAATTGTCCCATGGTTTAGTGAGAGACAAGAATTCATGTTTTTGTCTAGTCTCTTGCTACTTGTTTTGTCCACTCTCATGACCCGTTACTAAATCAAACTGGGTACAAAAAGAGTTGTCAAGTCCAATCATCTGTTTTTTAGCAAATCAAACGCACACTAGTATTCACAGAATCAATTCTAGGAAAAACTAAAATCGGAATTGTTTTAACAGCAGGAATTGGAAAAGCAACAACTTCAGCTTTTCCAGGATATAAATCCAACATTCTAACAAAACCAAGTTAGTTCTTTAGTTCTAAAACCTGAGCCTTGGATTACAAATAAAGCCCCTGTTTGGATCGACTTATTTGAGCTCATAGCATAACACTTATGAGACTATTCGAGCGAGTTTACAAAAAAACAGCTTATGACATGTTCATGAACTGTTTTCAGCTAATTTCCAAGGATAGCTTCTAAAAACAATTTGACTTTATTTTACATAAAAATATCTTACATAAGCAATATATGCTATATAGTCTTAATTAAGCCATTGATCCAAAGCCAAAAGGGTCATACTCATTTTTGTATATGATAATGTTGACAAAAAAGAACAGACAGCAAAAACAAAAGGCACATCAAATCCGAAAAAGGTTGCATATCCATTGAAATCATAGATCTGAAAGCAGAGAGAGAGAGAGGGGGAGAGTTACCTGGTGAGAGAGGAAGCAGAAGAGAGGGAGATACGAGGAACACTAAACACTAACGTTCAACGAAGTTGGGTTGAGTTAATCCTCGTATAGTCGTATATCATGCTCCATCAAAAATATGAGCCTCCATGGTTGTCTACCCTTAGATTTAGTGAATGGATGAGATTAGTTAATCATATTTGATTGTTTCTGTTAATTGCAAATTTCATCCTCCTATCCTCACAAGTTTGGCACATAGTTTTAAAAACCGGTTCGGACCTGCCGGTCAGACCGGTTGAACCGTGAACCGGTGGTGTGTCCAGTTCGATCTACTTGTTGGATCGGTTGTGCAGTCGAACCGGTGAGAACCGGCGTGACTCGCTTGAACTCGGTGACTCGGCCGGTTTGGTGAACCGGACCGAGTCACTACACAACGTTATTTCAAAAGATAAAAAAACCAGAAAATGAGAAAAAGTGAGAAAGATTATCACGCAGCAGGGAGATCTCGCGGTGGAAGGGGAGAAGATGTCGAAAAGCAAGAATAATGATGAAAGGGGAGAAGATTATCACGTAGCAGGGAGTATTTGGATCTACTTTTGGTTTAGAGAGAATAGAAGATGAGAGTAATGGAGGTGACAGCTGTGAAACACCAAAAGCAGGGGGTTATGTCTCCAACTTCAATTGGCATTCAAGACCTAGTAATTGTTTTCCTTTTTTAAGAAAAATGGTAAAGTCAACATGTGAATGACTATATATATATTATAAGGTGAAAAAGTTGGGTGTTTGGGGTTCCGACCCCTGCATATAATAATACATTATCCTACCAACTGAGTTATTACTTTATTCATAAATATTTTAGCTACATATATTATTGTAAATTGGTTTATATTTGAAAAATGAATTTGTGAAATTAGTTAATTTGTGTAATAATTTTTTAATATTTCTATAGATTATCTGAGTATTTTAGAAGTTTTTACTGATCGAGTCATCTAACTAATCTAGTTTAATATACATATGATGTTTTATAATGACCGAGTTATACGACCGAGTCATCCGATTTAATCTGATTCAGTCATGCGGTTCAACATTAATCCAATGGTTCGACCAATGATCCAGTGACCTTATCGAGTCAATGTCCGGTCCGGTTTTTAAAACTATGGTTTGGCATGTAGGTTTTGTTTTGTTTTGTATTTTTCTTCTTCTTTTCCTTTTGACTAAAGATCAAATAAAGGTGTGTTTGCCCAATATCAAATTGGGGATCTTTAAGCTGTAGAGTTTAGAAATGAGGGTAGGCTTTAAGAAACGAGTAAAAATTATGAGAAATGGAATGAAAAGAGTGTTTTGAAAAGGAAAAGTTTTTGGTACTCCGTAGTTTTTTTTTTTTTTATATTATTAAAATTACTCTAATTTAAGAGAATTAAAAAAAAATGTATTAGAGAAGGTTTTGGTAACAATTTTTTTTCACCAGCATTAATACTTTTTTTTATCACATTAACAAGCAACTTTTGTTTTTTAATTAATTAAATAGCTGATATATCTGAAATATAATATAGTCTAAATGCATCACTTATTTAGTGAATCGGAAAAAATAAAAATTGCTTATAAATGTCATTAAAGAGAATAGTTTATACAGTTTTTTTTTTTTTTTTTAATAAACCACTTCACAAAATTGATAGTTCATATTTTTTTCCTTTGAGTTTTAATTTGTTATCTTGATTTAAAATAATTATTTAAAAATATATTTTTTACTCATTTTATATTTTTATATGTTATTTCAACATTAAATCATTGAGTTTATGAATCATCTCAATTATAAAGTGTTTAACCTCAACTTTTTTAAGTAATGTGAGATTTTCAATTCACAATTACTACACTACAATCTCTTTCTCAAGTGTAAGTTCATCAATTCATTATGTTTCTCCTTAAGCGATATTTTTTTCATCCACAGACAATTACTTGCACCGCCGTTGACGTTCATCACATCAACGGGACAAGGAGCCACTTTAAACCCTTTGTCAAATCCAACTCTAATGCCACGATCAGTTCACGAGGATAATTCAGAGGAACATCTATATTAAACAAAGATCAACGACAAAAGTGATTTGAACACCGTACCACATCTATATAAAAAATCTCAAAGTATTGAGACATGAATCATTTTACTTATAAAATAATTAAGGGAAATCTCCACTTTTCTAAACAATGATTACTGCACAACAATAAATTACTGACTACAGTTTCAAATTTCTGCCTCGCCAAACATAGTAGAGATCATTTTAGGTCTTTACACACATATTAAGAAATGGGTGTCGTTTTAAAATGGGTGTCGTTTAAACAATAAATTACTCCTTCCGTTTTAAAATGAGTGTCGTTTTAGGTCTTTACACACATAATAAGAAATGCAATGATTAAAAGAAAGAAAATGATTATTTTACCAAATTATCCTTATTAGCTATTGGTTAGTTTTAAAAGTAATACTTTGGAAGTAGTGTGCAGAGTATTAATTGGAGGGTACAATTGAAAAGAAAAAGTTATTATTGCATTGAAAACTGAAAGTGACATTCATTTTGAAACAAATTTTTTTTGCTAAAGCGGCACTCATTTTGAAACGGAGGGAGTAAAAATAAATAGAAGATGCAATTTATAAAGAATTAGACACCAAAACAATAGGTGGTGAGTTCTATCATTAAGTGTATCCCACCATCATTATGTATTTGGTCTTGGTTTTTATGTAGTGTCATTGTAAAGTACGTCAATCCAGCCAGATTCAATGTACTTCCTTAAAAAAAGTCCAGCCAGATATTCTTGTACAAGATTTAATAAATTCCCTTTAACTGCATTACATTAAATTGTTGTATTTTTTTATCATATGTATACTCTCACCCTTTTTGTAAAATGAAAAAAACTCTCACTTATTTTTGACAATAATCGTTTACTTAGATCATTCACAACAGAACAGATGTTTACATGGGTCTTCCATGTCCACATTATCAATTTTACAGTAATATTTAATAAGCACCAATTTTCTCCAACCCAACACTTCAAAAGAATTTATTAACTAGGCTTCACAAATAACTATATACCATCACGTTTTTAACAAAATTTATTCATTTTATTAAGTTTTATTAAATGGGATCCATGAAAATTGAAGAGAGAGAGAGAGGGTGCTTCCATAGCCGCCCTCCTCTACAAGCACCCATATGTTATACTTAAGAATGAAGGTGCTTATTTAATATGATGTTAAATAGGTGAAACACCCACCATTCTGGATGGTTTTAGTCAACGTCAATACGTCATTAAAATTAATTTGTTACGTCCAAGTTTTTTATACAAATGTTTTGCAAACAAGATTACTTTTAGAAGTCTCATAAAAAATTAGAATTTCTTTTAAAACAAAATAATTTTTCATTTAGCTAAACAAACACAAAATAACTTTTGATTTTGTCAACCAAAAAATCTGATTTTCTTTAAAACAAATTTTAAAAATTAATACTAAATTATGAAATATTAATATGAAAATCTCTCTTTTTAATTTTGTACAAAACTTTATTTTCCCTAATTAATTAATTAATGGAAAGTATTTAATTTGGTCAATAACTATAAATTTGTTTATTTCCAAAAGAGACAATAAATTTGTTAACAAAGAATTTTCCAAAATTGGTCTCGTAATGAGTGACGTCACAATTTGACTATGAGTATGAGTGAATTAAAATCTGTATATAACTGGATTAGATACTGATAATCAATTGCGGAGAGAGAAAGAGCAAAGAGAAGATGTCAGGGAAAGGAATATTGAGTGTACTTATACTGCTTGCGTTGCAGTCGCTGGTCGGAGGTGATTACATCCCACCGAAGAAATACGACGGATTCGTTTACAAGAATCGTCATCACTTGAGTTACGATACTATTCAGATCGAAGCTTTCTATGATCCTTTATGCCCTGACAGCGCTGATTCATGGCCACCTCTCAAAAAAGCTCTTCATCACTACTCCTCTCGTGTTTCCTTCGTTGTTCATCTTCTTCCTCTACCGTTCGTTCTCTAATCCCTTCCTTTTTTCGTTTTATGAATAAATTATATGATACTTCTTTCGTCATAATAAGAAATTGAAAGTGTTATAGTCTAATTGCTAGGTCAGTATATAATAATTGAAAGTGTTTTCTTCATATTTTTGAAATTGCAGTTACCATGACAATGCTTTCGTTGCCTCTCGTGCTTTGCATATCGTGAATTCTTTGAATAGAACTGCTACATTCCCATTGCTGGAGGCATTCTTCAAGTATCAGGTTGGTTAGTTAGTGTTTTAATTTTCAATTATGTATTGGTTGGATTGGATTGGATTGGATTGGATATGCATGTATGTTTGATAACTTTTTAAGTTTTGGTTCTGTGATTGATTTTGCATGTTGGATTCCATAGATTGTTTCAAAAACGCTGTTTTCAAATTTGCATGGTACTTGCAAGGTTACCTGATAACAGTCAGCTTTTAGCTCTTCTTCAGTTCCTCATTGTTAGTTTGTAGTACTTTTAATTTTAAGCTTAACCGGCTTTCATTAGGGTAAGGTATTTTGGAGTCATATGCTACACTCTAGGTGCTACACTCTAGGCCCGACTCTGTAGATTGAGTATTTCCATGTGTAACTTGGAGACTAATCCCAGGCCGAGTAGGATCACATAGGCGATAAAACCATCCCTCAATAGTTTTAATGTGTGTTTCTAGGGTCACAGTTCGTATTTTATGCACAGACTGCACCTACACGATCATTGCTTTCTATGGATTCACTTTGCACTATACTTATAGATAGCAGAAAATGATTCCCCCTGTTATTATATCAGTCCAAGAAAGAATATGGACAGTCATTTTCTTCTATTGAATTTTCATTCCCTTTGTGCATGTTTTGCTTCAAATGAAGTAGTACTTTTTTTAATCACATTGTGATTGAGCTTTGCATCTGACTCCTGGGGAAGTTCAGTGCGGGGTTCACATGATGAAAAGTTTCTTTGCTGAATCTAGACATTCATATTTAATGAGTTTTTTTGTCAACCATTCAAATTGCTGGAACATATATTTAGGTTATTTTATCTCCATTCTGCAGAAATATGTGTTAATATAATCCATATCATACCTGTTATGAATATTGAAGGAAAACAACAGGGCTACTTGTAAAATCATATTCCTATGTCTCAATTGTTCACATTGCTATCGCTGTGATTTTTATCTTCTGCATTTTACATGAGAAGTTGATTCATTCCAATTTTGAATGCAAATCGTTCTTGGGGAAGTATGAAATTTATGCTCATTCGAATTTGGATCATGTGCAATTTAGTCTCTGATATTTGAAAAGGTGTATTTCGCTTCCTTACGTGTAATATTAACCCTTTCATAATCAATATGTAGCAAAATAGGATTAGCCATGGAAGGGTTTTCTCTCACATTTTAACAAGGTTAAAGAACGAAATACACATTTTAATCATTAGAGTCTAAATCACATGCACATGATATAATCTTTAGCGTTATAATTTGCCTTTTTTCCTTCTCTCTATTAGAAAAGTTATTGAGGTTTCCTGCTCACTAAAACTAGTGTATACCCTTTAACAGGCAGCATTCTTTGGTGCTCCAACACGGAACTTGTCTAGAGCTTTTATTGTAGACGAAATAGTGAAGTTTACCTCAGCTATAGTTGGGAACTCTTATCATACCTCTATCAAGAATGGCTTCAACGACACTAACTCCGATCACCTGACGAGGATTTCTTTTAAGGTAAGACAATATTTTATCTTGGAGTAGTGTTCAGATCAACTTCGTGTACTAGAATATAATTGGATTTCAAAATGTTGTATCCAAAATTACTATTTTTCATATCACAGCCCTTTGATTTAACTTTTAAGACATGAAAAAACACATCAATAAAGCCCTCATTTCAAGAAATACCTTTTTCTTCATGTTTGATTAACCTAATTTTCTTCGAAATGCAGTATGCTGCTTCAAGAGGAGTGTCTGGGACGCCTTTTTTCTATGTCAATGGATTCGTGTTGCCCGATGCAGGAAATGCTCTTAACTACAGCGATTGGAGGAGCATTATTGACCCATTGATTGGTGCGAAGAAAAGTACAAAAAATGAAGAATCCCTTCACTACTTGTTGTAAAAATTGTAGGTTTATGAAGTACAGTTGTTGTATTAGCACTTCATCAGTGAAAAAATCTAAACACAGTATCTGCTGATCAATAGGTGTTTGTACCAAGACTGCAATAATGGAATCGAAGTTTTAATTAATTAAGTACACTTCTGTGCCCTGCACTCTGACTAAAATGACTAAAAATTAACACAACCAAGCAACCTTTTCAATATATAATGCAGCCAACAACCGTATTGATATACCACCCACCGGTTATAACCATAATAACACACGTTACAAACCTACAAATTCATTCCTTTTAACATCTAATTTGCCAAACTTGCAGCTGTAGTGCTAGAACATTTAACATATTAGCAGAGGAACGTAAGTCCATTCTTCCTTACTATTGTTTATTGCTTGTTTAGAAAGCTACAAGCCTACAAGTATAGTCAAAAGCTGCAATCATTTTTCTCTATTGTTTCCCGTGTTGAATTGGCCACTACAGCCAATTATTCTAGATGCATTATTTATGCATGTGCCAATACTTAAGCTAATATTCAACAAATACAAAATCAAAACCAAGGCAGAGAAAGACTTACCATTGATGCAGATTTGCATCTTGCTTCCCCATTGGATTCTTAATCAATGAGGATTTGGGACATACTGATTCTCTTTCCATTGTCTTTTTAGGCTCAACAGCAGCTATGAGAATTAAGAAGATTTAGGTTTTAGAATGCCATTGCTATTAGGTGAAGTTGGCTCTAATGTGAGAACCTATTAATTTTTTTGGTGTACCATAGAATTTGCCAAATAATATACTCTTTGAATTGACATTAGTTATTTGAATTTTTTTTTGTGAACTGGGTTTCGGTAAAACCGGGATTCTCGGGAGAGGGAAGGAAGCTTTGAGAAAGATTTAGACTCAAATAGAACCATATTAACAAAAGTGGTATGCAAAATCAAGCGAAAAAAATTATAGCAAATATTTCACGAACTAACAATTAACCAATCACATTTCTCACTTGAGCGGAATATATGAGGAGTTGGCGGGTTACATGGAAGTTGTTAGAGAGAGTCCAACACTCGTATGACACTTTTTCGCACTATATAACTTTATTCACGAAAAGATGATCAAATTGATACAATAAACTCTCTGTACATAGAGCAACTAACTACCTAACTAAATCCTAATCAACTCCAATAAACTAACCGAATTATATATTGTAACACTTGGTAACAATCCATGCACCAAGTCTAAAAGAGATATTGCCCGATGATCAAGTAGTTTTTTGGCAATTTATCTTGCACACCAGGATGGGGTTTTAGCAATGGTGGAGAGATTCAAGAGTTTTCAATATCATAGAGTCGACAAGGAGTTGAGGTTTCTACGAAATGGTGTGTACAAATGAAAAGAAAAAAGTTAAGGTGAATAGTGCATATTGAAGGGGAGATCATCCGCTCTATTATTTCCTGCAAAGTTGACTGCTCAAATAAAACTGAGGGTCAATTGTAAATTTGAGATCGGGAGAAGGATTTGTTTGCAACTTTTAAAAAATAATTATAATTTGAACTTTTAGATTAAATTAAAATATTTAATTTTAAACAATTAAAAGAGTATATAAATGAGGAAAGTTGATCCTGGAAAAGAGAGAGTGTGAAAGATAGTATAAAAAAATAATCTAGTGGTTGAGAGAGTATGATAAGAATATGTTCATCATTTAATCTAATGGACATGATGAACTTTTCCATGGTGAAAAAAAACTCTCCTTTTCCAAATTAAATGACACCCACTCTTTGACCTAACAACATTAAGAATGAATTAAACAAAAAAATCTTGCTGTGGAGAAGTTTTTTTTTTTGTTTTTTTTTTTTCGAAGTTCGAACCTCATACCTTACATATATTATATATTGTGCATTGCTCTTATCAACTGAGTTTAGTTCATGTAGACGCCGAAGAGAAGTTACATTGAGTCTATCTTTGGTATCACATATACTATGTTAAAAATCACTTGAGTTAATTTTCAAAAACTATAATTTATAGTTTCTAAAACAAAATCATGGTAGATTGTCGTGATTCATCAGTTTGGTATCACAGATACTATGTCAAAATCACTCAAGTTGATTTTTCAAAAACTATACTTAATGATTTTTAAAATAAAATTACGGTGGATCGTCGTGATTCATAGTGGTTACCGTGATACCGAACATCAGCCGTAGATAGTGTGGTTTTTATTTTCATTGGGGATTAAAATACCAAACTCTTGTATTTCTTCTTTTTCTCTCTCTATCATTTTTCTCTCTCATCTAATCTCTCTCTCTAAAATCTCAGTGACCCGGCCGGATTCTCACGCCGCTATTGTCCTCTCCTCCTTCGATTCCAGGTTCACCCTTAATCCATTCATTTCCATGCCAATTTCTCAATTCCACTTTTTCCAATGTATGGTTCTTATTAGGATTTTTCAGTTTTTCAGTTTCATAGTTTTGCATTCGCAACAATGAAGTTTCGTTACGCCATGGTTTGTTCATCCAACCAAAACAGAAGCATGGAAGCACACTTTCTTTTCAAAAGACAAGGGTTCGATGTATCTTCTTATGGAACAGGTACCCACGTTAAGCTCCCAGGTCCTTCCCTCAGAGAACCAAATGTCTATGAATTTGGAACTCCTTACAAATACATGCTTGATGAGCTTCGTAGAAAAGACCCTGAACTGTATCCTTTTGTTATTTGCCTTTTTTTATTACCTTTTTGTTTAATCAATTATTTTAGTTTTAGGTTTTTTCTTAAGCACAAGTGAGGTGTATAATGTGTTTAATGCTTGTTATTTACACTTTTGATTAGTTTATTGATGACCATTTCGATTTGTTTAGCTGAAAATTAAGTTTTAGATTTGTGGGATTGTTTCTATTGAAAAAAGTTCCAATTTTGTTTATTTGTTAAGTTAATTTAGTTTTAGTAGAATTTCATGTTTTTCTGATGAACAGATTTGTGTATATTTCATAAGGATTGATGATGATAGGTTAGGATTGAATCCATAGTTTGGGAAACATTGGTGTATAATCTATGAAGTTCTGGCACCGATACCAGACATGATATTAACATTAAGTCAACAGGAAGATGTGTATTTTAGGTTTTAGTTTACTGACGACCCTTTTGATTTTTTTAGCTGAAAATGAAAATTTAGATTTTGGGGGTTGTTTCAAATGAAAAAAGTTTCAATTTTTATATTTGTTGAATTAATTTTGTTTTAGAAGAATTTTAGGATTTTCGTTAGCATGAATGACACGAAGCATGAACAGAATTGTGTGTTTCTCATAAAGGATTGAGGGTGATAGGTTAGGATTTAGTGAATAGTTTGGGGATAGATGGTGTATAATCTTATGAAGTACTGGCACTTACACTGGACATGATACTAAGACATCTGACACTGGTAGTAATTTGAGAATGACTCTGGTGGTAATTTGAGAGTAGAATAACTGAGTTGTCAGTGTCGGATACCTGATTCACTTTCGATCAGAAGTATCGGTGCTGCATAGTGTATTATGTTCTTAATACTTGTTTGTTGTGTGAATCTACGAAAAAGAAAATGAAATTTTCACTTTTTTTTTTTTTTTTTTTTTTATGATTTTTGTTTTCTCTTTACTTTAGCTGTTGTGCCTCTGATATGCTGGCAATTTTGTTGGACTGATAATTTCTGATGATACTAAGAAAATTGGGGATTTTGTAATTGAGGATGAGGGATTAGGTTAGGAATGTAAAAGAGTGTTTTGCATCTGTTGTTGGACCTCTTGGAAATGCCATTTCGAATTCTTGTTTTCTATGGTGAAATGGATGTATCCTTGACAAGAGTGGAGCTACAAGCGAAATGGAATCCTGCCAATGCTTAAAAGGAATGCAGCTGTGAAATTAGCACCTCAAAGATGGCAAGAAAATGCTGCTGATGGCATATTTGATGTGGTAATTACGTTTGAAGAAAAAGTATTTGATATGGTTGTTGAAGGTAATTCCTTCTGTCTTTTTTACTCCTTTTCTCTTTGATTGATCTAATTGCATGATGTTTAGAGCTGAGTGACTTTTTAGAGAAAACCTCACTTTGCCAAACTTTTTATTTGTCTTCACTTTACATGGTAGAGAAAACTCTTTGAGGAGCATGTTTCGGTTTAAAGTTTAGACGGCTATCATTGCAAATATCTTTTCTTTTTCTCTCTGTTATATAACATGAACTAGCTGATTCAAAAAAAAAAAAAGACATATCACATGAAACTACATAGTTGCAATTGTTATGGTTGTTGGTGATGATATGTTTGTTTAAATTATTAATCAGTAGCAAGATACATAGGTTTCTGTAATGAATCAAGATAGGCCCAAGAAAATTGTTTAGGCCTAAGTAGCTAAGGACTATGATGAGTTAGTTGCATTTTATATCTTAGTGGATGAGTCATATCATGTTCTAGAAGGATCTAGAGAGATCCATTATGATGACTCATTAGTTAAGTTGTTAGAATGCTGATGTTATAAATAAGTGATTGTTCATTGTAATGATCAATGAGAAAGCAAAATGAATGAAGTTAATGTTTAGAGTAGTTAGTTATGGTTTTATTCTCTCTTTTAGAATATTATCTTCTTCATTTATGAACAACCAAAAAGTTGTTCATAACAGTTTCTCACAAAAATCAGAGTTGTGCACACTTGATTACATAATGCTTCATTTTTTTTTTTTTTTTTTTTATCTTTGGCAGAAACTACTGTTTTAGCTTTTAACAGAACATGTGTTTGGAGTCACAACTTTGCAAGGAGTTGCAAATATCATTTCTTTTTCTCTGTTATATCACATTGATGGCAGATTTGTATATATACTTTGTGTTTCTGTTCAGTCATATTAATAGTAGTGTACTATTTTTTGTGTTTCATGTACAATACTTTCGTGGTAGTTTGCTGATGACTTTGTTCTATTCTTGATGATTTTACTATTTAAATTATTGGTTGAAAGTTTTTTTTTTTCAGACAAAGTTAAGGGCAAGATACATAGGTTTCTCTGGAATGATTTCTGTACACTTGATTACTTGATGTTTCACACTTTCTAGAGTTTAACTATATTTTTTTTTATCTTTGGTGAAACTACAATGAATTGAAATTTAGTAATTTCTGAAACTGATAATTTACGTTTGAATTGTGTAGATCTCCATAACAGAGACCATGTTTTATTGAAAACGGTATTGATAGTCAATTTGGAGGTCAAAGATAACCACGAGGAAGCCGCCATAGGAGCAAGACAGACTTTAGATTTTTGTCAGGAGGTTTGTCTCTCATAGATTTCATTTGTATTCATATACGTGCAATACTTATTTTCTAAGATTATTTGAACATAGATACTAATGCAATGGTATGACAGACTTTAACTGCTCTATTAGAGTTATATATTTTTGATTTTGGAGATGAACTCCTGTTTTCATATTTTCATGTCTCATGGCTTACCAAGGATATATTTTATGGATAGATTGAAGCTGTTGAATCATGGGAGGAATCCATTGATGATGTTATTGCTAGTTTTGAGAAACAACATCGGCGGAAGCTTTTGTACAACATCTCCTTCTACTAAAATTATACAACTTTTCCTATGAAATTTTTTGTTCCAAAAAACTAATGTAATAGTCGTTATGCATTGAAATTTAGTCGGCTTAAACTACCAAATGCATATATAGTTAGTTGTCTGGATTGGAACTTGTAGTAATTGATCAAGAATGTCCACCATATTGAGTTGGTGTTTACTTTCAAAATATCTTATTGATACTGTGTTTAGTTTAGGCTTTGCCTCTAGGCATGTTTAATGAATAAATATTAAAATTGTTCTTATGTAGGATCGTGCCATGTGATTACTAGCCAAAGTGATATTGTGTTGCCCAACACAAGTTTCAAATTATTTAAAATATTGGAAATTGTCTAATTAATTTGTCTTCAAAATATGTAAATGAGTCGAGCTATTCTTGATCTATTTGGTTTTCACTCGTTAAATTTGTTTGTTTGTTTAGTTAAATGAAATAAATAAACCCAAGCTTGAGATTAAGATCAATTATTTAAATGGGTCAACCTTAAATTTTATAAGAAAACATGTTTATTCAACAATATATTATTTAAATGAGTTGAGTTTGCTAGTTGATTTCACCTAAATAAAACCAGTTGAGGTATAACTCGAGTCTGGCAACCTTTGTACTAAGTGCTAACTATTAACCAAAGTGAGTTTTTGTTGTGCAACACAAAAGTCTCAAATGGTTGATAGTGTTGGGTATTGTCTATTAAGTTGTCTTCAAAATGTGTAAATAAGTTAAACTCTTTATATGCTCGACATTTAAGCTTTGTTCGTAAGTTTGGACGAGAAAGTAGATGAGTGTTTTGGGCAAGGGAAGTAGAGGAAAAATTGATAAAGAGTGTTTTTCACTTTTTTTGAATGTGTTTTTGTAAAGAAGATAAATTAATACTTGCGATTAATATATTTTTATTAAAAAATATATATTTTTTGAACAGTTATTAAAAAATATATTAATATTAAGAGTATTATAATAATATAGAGTGGATTTGGAGAATTTATTAGGGCTGTCATCGTTGGACCTCTGGGCACTCCCTACCATGACGGTCTTTTCTTCTTTGATTGCTTCTTTCCTGCAAAGTACCCTGCAGTTCCACCGGTATGTATCATTAATGTTCCACTTGTTTTAAGATGTGTCTTGAGCTGTGTATAATATAATATAAACTCAACTTATTTTCCGCAGCAAGTTCACTACCACTCAGGTGGCTTGAGGCTAAATCCAAATTTATATAATAGTGGGAAAGTCTGCCTTAGTCTCTTAGGTACGTGGCATGGTAAGAACTGCGAAAACTGGAATCCAGCTAAATCAACCATGCTACAAGTCTTGGTTTCTATTCAAGCTCTGATTCTGAATGAGAAGCCTTTTTTTAATGAGCCTGGATATGCTGAGTCATATCGTGCTGATGAGGGGCAAAGGAGATCCAAGGATTACAATGATAATACATTTGTTTTATCCTTGAAGACAATGATGTATACACTGCGTAAACCACCTAAGGTTCGTCCCATAAAACAATATTTAGTTCTGCGTATAGTTTTGTTTTAATAGTTTAAGGGTCCGTTTGGATTAGGCTTATTATGAGCTTATGCAAAACACTTATGCAAATAAATAAGCTTTCATGTTAATTTATAAGTTCTCACTAACGAAAATTGTATATTTATAAACTGATTTTTCATAAACTACATTTAAAAACTTATGAATAATACATAAAAGCTTATTTATTTGTATAAGCTCAAAAATAAGCCTAATCCGAAAATTGTATCTTTATAAACTGATTTTTTCATTAACTACATTTAAAAACTTATGAATGATACATAAAAGCTTATTTATTCGTATAAGCTCAAAATAATCCTAATCCAAACAGGCCCTTAGTATCATTTTTTTTTTAAATTACTCCCTCTCTCTTTTTATAAGCTCATTTGATTTTTAAATTACTCCCTCTATCTCTTTTTATAAGCTCATAAGCTCATTTGACACTTTTAACATATTAAGAAAATTGGCAGTGTCATTAATATGTACATTTTTTTGTATGACTAATACTCCATTGCCCTTTATGTATGTATAGATGTATTAAATATTGATTTTTTATCTTCCAAGGCATATTAGTAATATTAGTTAGGGAGTAATGTTTTGTGTGCATATAAATAGGGATGGTGGGAGTACTATAAATTACGATTTTAACCAAGTTGTTTGGGCTCTAGTGGCAAGGAGCTCCTTTCAAGGATGTACCCGGGGAATACCGGGTTCGATTTCCAGGGGGAACAACGCTTGGCCAGTGCGCATGCCTCTACGCATGAGCCTGATTAGTCGTCCACCTTTGGTGGGTCGGAAACCGGTGAAAAAGCAAAAAAAAAAAAAAAAATCACGATTTCTGAATTTCATGGTTAGGTTAGGTGGCAGATGGCTTTGCCAGTTTTCTCCTTTTCTGTTGTTTTACCTCAATAAATTGGACTGGTTCTGTTTTTTCCATCTTGCCATAATATTTATAATCAATTAGTAACATCAAAATTTGGCTATATATTCTCATGGTTATTATTTTTTTTTTTTACCATTATAATGATAAATGAGCAGAGGATTGTAAAGTTACTAAACACACCATATACATATTAGGATTTAGGAGCTGAAATTATGCATCCCTTGTATGTAGTCAACATCCCTAAATCTTGAAATGGTTACCTCATACGTGTATGTGAAAAACCACTTGCGTTTAAGGGATGCTCGGAGTTGGCGTTCTTAAGTGACTTGATGTCTTGATGTTTCCATCCCCCTGATAGCTAACTTTTAGGGAAGGGTTCTTCACATGTTTTGGTACCTGTAAAAATGATACAGTGAAACTCATAATAGTAAGATGGATGTGTGGGGGTAGCATTGATGTGGAATAATTGAAGAAAATAAGCAATGGATGTCTACTACGACGACGCTATATGATCTAACTTTGAAATTTTTAGTGTTGCCAAAGTTGCTTCAATTATTACTAATTAAAGTAACACTAATGATCATATTGTAACTGTCAAAATCCATTAAGGTACCTTTGTACCAGAACACTCACATTTTTATCTAGGAGGTAGAAATGATGTGAATTTCATCCTACTAATTATTTCAGACTATAGGAATATTACAATATTATTTGATTGTTTGTTCTCTTGACTTTTGTGAGTTTGATCGTTGAATCTAGATTTCATGTTTTCTGGTCACATTTATCTAAACATTTCCCTCACCTGCAGCTTTTTGAGGAATTTGTTGCGGGACATTTCCGCCTAAGGGCGAGGAACATACTGACAGCTTGTAGATCATATGCTGAGGGGGGGCCAGTTGGAGAAGTTTTGCATAATGCAGCCCAAAGTAGTCGTAATGCTAGTGTTTCTGCTAAGAACCAAAAAGAATTTCAGTCAGCTGTGAATAGGATGATGAATACCCTTATTGCATTTTTCACCAAAAATGGCTCCACAGACTGCGAAGAATTTCGATCTCCTGAGATTTATAATATAACTCCCGCTGCTGCTACTGCTAACTTGGAAGTTTTCAACATAGAGAACAACAACATAACCCAGGTCTGAAGGTCCCAGGCTGGAAGTTTATGGCGTGAAGGAAGCTTAGGGGGTATTTTTTTTTAAACATAGATGGTTCAGTTTCTTTATATCTTTTATCTTGTATAGCTCTCCTAGAACATTTTTTATTTGACAAGACCAAAAAACTCTGTATAGAATTGGCTAATATGCATCTTAATTTCTATACTAGAATTTATATGGCTACTATTTCTACAATTCCCTCACAATGGTATTTCTGTGCGTTGTCAATCATCAATGAAGATCTGTTAAATTTATGGCAATACTTCAAAAATAAATTTTGAAACATAGACAAGGCATTTTTTTTTTTACAAAAAATGTTCTGGCATTAATTGTTAAGCTAAAACGTAATGATTTTAGTTTATGACGAACTTGTTTCAAAAGGATCTTATTTTTATCCCATTCATGATTGTATTATCGTTATGAATGAAATATATCTGTAAAAAGAATCTTGATATCGTTACTAATTGAAATATCTAAATCAGTTTTTTAACCAAAAAATATATATAATTTGTAAATTGAACTCAGAAGCCGCAATATTCGCTATGATACAAGCTAGACTAAAGTCATAATTTTAAATTATAACTTTGGTCTTTAGCCTGTACCATTATTTTCTAAATTATTCCATTTGTTTATGAATTACTGGTCATATTGTTTTCAAGTTTTCCCATAAAATTCAGATACGATAGTTCTCCACCCTCTTTTTGTGAAGGTAATTCTGATGTGCATTCCCAGTGGGGTTTATCAGACCTTTATTAGTAATCTGCACGGGCATACACTTTCAAATGCTCAAAACAAACAGAAAATGAACATCTAAAATAATATTACAATGTAGAAAATGCCAATCAACATCATAAACAACCTTATAAACAAATTAATGTTTAAATAACATTCATGAAGGTGTATCACAGACGTGTACATCACTAATTTTTTTGGCCGCTTTAAGAAACTTCAAAGCCGGTACATAACTGCTACAACATATATTCCCTAACCAGCTGTATGCCAAATACACTGGCTGCAACTAATTTGAATCTTCAAGTAAAAATCTACATTGGCATCTTCTCAAGAAAATGATTTTGCTTCTTTACCACAAAAAGACATACCTGATATTGGAAGAGTAGACTAACTTTAGATAGTAGGGAAAGAAAAGGTGAAACTAACAATAATTTCTACAACAATATACATATATTCTCTTGTAATTGCAGGATGACAGATTATAAAGAAATCAGATTCCATATCCATGCTGGTTTTGAAAAACAGCGTCGTAATAATGACTACCTGCTAATAAAAATATTTGAACAGCAAGACTACCTGCTAATGTTAGAATTGCAGTCTATGAAGCTTCAGCAATAGAGTACAGACTAATTGAAGATCTCAAGCATTCATCTTTTGAATGCAACTTTATTTAAAGGTTAAGAAAGTGTGTTCATTTCTACACTTGCATATGCAGAATGGGAAACTAGAGCTAAATCAGATGCTGAGATTAGAATGGTATTTTGCTGTGTTACAAATGGTTTACGTTAGTAAAATGGATGCCAAGAATATAATGCTCAAGAGAATCAAATGTTGGTGGGCTTGGATCTCTAATTTACAATGGTAAGAGTGAAGGGAATAATTGGCCCAAAGTCTCATCAATGTTGGTACTTTGTAAGGATGCACAAAATATAGAACTATGACTTTTTTCTAAATGTAGACGGACATTGGTGAAAAAACATTATCCGTTATGACTTAAGACAAAGAGTTTCAGTTTTTATAGAATCTGTACATCAACCCATTGGTGGAGAAATGTCAATGTGCTGTTTCCTACATGCATGTTATATATTCTCTGCAGTATTACATATTTCTAATCAACAACAGTAATTGCAACAAAAATTGGCAGACTTAATAACTGTATATAACTATATTTATCCAGTAAACTTACATACATGTTATTAATTAAAAAGGTAGATTCCACAGTGCATTTATGTCGCTAAATAAAAAGATAGATGAGAAGGGCAAAAATGCACTACCTCTTGATGAACTGGGCTATGTAGCGTACTACAAAACACATTAGTACAATCACCAAAATATCTGTGCAATAGTTTAGGAACTCTTAACCAGTACCACAATAGACAATAAAGCATATGAATACAAGAAATTAATTACCATACCGTTTTGTCAAAAATCTCTAATATGATTCGAGTTGTTTTTCCAACCAATAAGACAACTAAAACAACTGTTGCTCAGCACCTTAAAAGTACATAACAAACAAGTTCCCAACAATTGATTAATCTTAGTTTCACAAAAAGCCCCACATAAGTAACTACAAATTATCAAAACTTTACAAAATCCAAGTAGAAGATGGTGCAACAAAGGATACTAAAAGTACAACGCTCCCACCAATCCAACATAAAAAGCCCAAATGTCACATTGTAAAGGTGGATCTTTCGCTGAATCCAATTCATATCTTCCACAACTGCAAAAATGTTATTTATGTGGTCATAATCTTAATATCAAGCTCAGACTGCATCCTCAACACATAAGATCATTAAAATTGCTTTCATCTTACACCAGATTTAAAATAAGCATAAGCTGTTTGTATTCAATGCCTTCACGTTTCATGCGCGAATCAATTTCTACAAAGCCTAAAGCAGCGCACTAATGTTGGAAATTATTTCTTTTACACGCATATAGGTCTTCAAAAACAAAAGATTACTCAATTGAAGACATTTCATGATCGATAATTAAAAATACTCCAGACACACGAATCACATCTTGCAGCACATAATGACAACTACCAAGTAAAATCAAAATTCAAAAGTAGAGGAGCACATGGGAAAAAAAAGTGGAATAAACTGATAATGAAGTCCGTATTAAAAAAAAGTGGCTTTTCGTCCAAGGGAGGAGGGTTTCAAACGTTAAAACATTATTAATGTAAAATAGCACCAAGTAAAATCTAACCGGCATCATTTTTTTACATTATTCATTCTGAATTGCTGATGATATTTTGCATATCACACATCACCAGCTGTATTGTTTAACCAAAATCCAATTTCTTTTTACTTAATACATTGATAATCAACTCTTATTTGTACAAAAGGAATTATGAACTGTACATAATAGCTGGAAAAATATAACCAGTGACAATATCAGACTTCTAGCCATTAAAATTCCTAGCCACCAACTTACAGTAGCAGCATCAAACTTACAATCTCAAATATGCAGAAAGATTGACATGTTTCTTGAATTCTATGTTTTTTCTTGTTATTTATTGCATATGGGTTCTTCGGTATCAAAACATTTTCGCTTGAATAAAAATATGCATTCAAAAACATTTTGAACAACCGAGAAAAATGAAACAAAAAAGTTACAATAAAAAAATAACTTTTTTTTTTAATACTATACTATGTAGATAAACTTTTTATTGACAAATTTGATCAGACATCGATGCACAATTACAAAATGGATGCTTGGCAGCTATGATTGTCAAGCTTCTGTTGGATAACAATAACTAGATGCGAACCATACTATGACCAATTTTGACTCACCCAAAGTACATTCAATCTTGACCATATTGATATACCCCCCTCCCTTGTGACACTAGGAGCGGGTTTGATTCACAAAACAGTAAGTACTGTACAAGATAGAAAAGTACAGGAAAAGACAGAAGTGTACTGAAGAGAGATAGATGGATAATATCTTTTAGAGAAATTATATTTGTACAACCATTATGTGACAACTTTGGGACAACTTTCTCTCTCATACTCACACGAGATTCTTATTCTCTCTCTTCATTTTTCTCTATCCATTGTTTTTGACCAATAAGAAGAGAGAGAAACAAAGTTGTCATCAATTGGATGTACAAATATCACTACTCTATTTTTTATGTTGGGAAATATAGACAAAAAATTGTCCCATGGTTTAGTGAGAGACAAGAATTCATGTTTTTGTCTAGTCTCTTGCTACTTGTTTTGTCCACTCTCATGACCCGTTACTAAATCAAACTGGGTACAAAAAGAGTTGTCAAGTCCAATCATCTGTTTTTTAGCAAATCAAACGCACACTAGTATTCACAGAATCAATTCTAGGAAAAACTAAAATCGGAATTGTTTTAACAGCAGGAATTGGAAAAGCAACAACTTCAGCTTTTCCAGGATATAAATCCAACATTCTAACAAAACCAAGTTAGTTCTTTAGTTCTAAAACCTGAGCCTTGGATTACAAATAAAGCCCCTGTTTGGATCGACTTATTTGAGCTCATAGCATAACACTTATGAGACTATTCGAGCGAGTTTACAAAAAAACAGCTTATGACATGTTCATGAACTGTTTTCAGCTAATTTCCAAGGATAGCTTCTAAAAACAATTTGACTTTATTTTACATAAAAATATCTTACATAAGCAATATATGCTATATAGTCTTAATTAAGCCATTGATCCAAAGCCAAAAGGGTCATACTCATTTTTGTATATGATAATGTTGACAAAAAAGAACAGACAGCAAAAACAAAAGGCACATCAAATCCGAAAAAGGTTGCATATCCATTGAAATCATAGATCTGAAGCAGAGAGAGAGAGGGAGAGTTACCTGGTGACAGAGGAAGCAGAAGAGAGAGAGAGAGAGATACGAGGAACACTAAACACGAACGTTCAACGAAGTTGGGTTGAGTTAATCCTCGTATAGTCGTATATCATGCTCCATCAAAAATATGAGCCTACATGGTTGTCTACCCTTAGATTTAGTGAATGGATGAGATTAGTTAATCATATTTGATTGTTTTTGTTATTTGCAAATTTCATCCTCTTATCCTCACAAGTTTGGCATGTAGGTTTTGTTATGTTTTGTATTTTTCTTCTTCTTTTCCTTTTGACTAAAGATCAAATAAAGGTGTGTTTGCCCAAGATCAAATTGGGGATCTTTAAGCTGTAGAGTTTATAAATGAGGGTAGGCTTTAAAAAAAGAGAAAAAATTATGAGAAATTGAACGAAAAGAGTGTTTTGAAAAGGAAAAGTTTTTGGTACTCCGTAGTTTTTTTTTTTTATAATATAAAATTACTCTAATTTAAGAGAATTAAAAAAAATATATTAGAGAAGGTTTTGGTAACAATTTTTTTTCACCAGCATTAATACTTTTTTTTATCACATTAACAAGCAACTTTTATTTTTTAGATTAATTAAATAGCTGATATATCTGAAATATAATATAGTCTAAATGCATCACTTATTTAATGAATCAGAAAAAATAAAAATTGCTTATAAATGTGATTAAAGAGAATAGTTTATAGAGTTTTTTATTTTATTTTATAAACCACTTCACAAAATTGATAGTTCATCTTTTTTTCCTTTGAGTTTTAATTTGTTTTCTTGATTTAAAATGATTATTTAAAAATATACTTTTTACTCATTTTATATTTATATGTTATTTCAACATTAAATCATTGAGTTTATGGATCATCTCAATTATAAAGTGTTTAACCTCAACTTTTTTAAGTAATATGAGATTTTCAATTCACAATTACTACACTACAATCTCTTCCTCAAGTGTAGGTTCAACAATTCATCATGTTTCTCCTTAAGCGATATTTTTTTCATCCACGGACAATTACTTGCACCGCCGTTGATGTTTATCACATCAACGGGACAAGGAGCCACTTTAAACCCTTTGTCAAATCCAACTCTAATGTCACGACCAGTTCACGAGGATAATTCAGAAGATCATCTACATTAAACAAAGATCAACGACAAAAGTGAGTTGAACACCGTACCACATCTATATAAAAAATCTAAAAGCATTGAGACATGAATCATTTTACTTATAAACTAATTAAGGGAAATCTCCACTTTTCTAAACAATGATTTACTGCACAACAATAAATTACTGACTACAATTTCAAATTTCTGCCTCGCCAAACATGGTAGAGATCATCTTCATCTACACTCCTTCCGTTTTAAAATGAGTGTCGTTTTAGGTCTTTACACACATATTAAGAAATGCAATGATTAAAATAAAGAGAATGATTATTTTACCAGATTATCCTTATTAGCTATTGGTTAGTTTTAAAAGTAATACTTTGGAAGTAGTGTGCAGAGTATTAATTGGAGGGTACAATTGAAAAGAAAAAGCTATTATTGCATTGGAAACTGAAAGTGTCATTCATTTTGAAACAATTTTTTTTTGCTAAAGCGACACTCATTTTAAAATAGAGGGAGTAAAAATAAATGGAAGATGCAATTTAGAAAGAATTAGACACCAAAACAATAGGTGGTGAATTCTATCATTAAATGTATTCCACCATCATTAATGATTTTATTTTTTTTTACGTGTCTTTATCTTAACAAATGTGAAAAAAAGTTATAAATTAAAAGAATCCTAACTCGTCAAACAAAGTCTTATTATGTATTTGATCTTGGTTTTTATGTAGTGTCATTGTAAAGTACGTCAATCCAGCCAGATTCAATGTACTTCCTTAAAAAAAGTCCAGCCAGATATTCTTGTGCAAGATTTAATAAATTCCCTTTAACTGCATTACATTAAATTGTTGTATTTTTTTTATCATATGTATACTCTCACCCTTTTTGTAAAATGAAAAAAACTCTCACTTACTTTTGACAATAGTAGTTTACTTAGATCATTTACAATAGAACACTCTACATTGGATGTTTACATGGGTCTTCCATGTCCACATTATCAATTTTACAGTAATATTTAATAAGCACCAATTTTCTCCAACCCAACACTTCAAAAGAATTTATTAACTAGGCCCCACAAATAACTATATACCATTACATTTTTAACAAAATTTATTCATTTTATTAAGTTTTATTAAATGGGATCATGAAAATTGAAGAGAGAGAGAGGGTGCTTCCATAGCCGCCCTCCTCTACAAGCACCCATATGTTATACTTAAGAATGAAGGTGCTTATTTAATGTGATGTTAAATAGGTGAAATACCCACCATTCTGGATGGTTTTAGTCAACGTCAATACGTCATTAAAATTAATTTGTTACATGTTCCAAGTTTTTTATACAAATGTTTTGCAAACAAGATTACTTTTAGAAGTCTCATAAAAAATTAGAATTTCTTTTAAAACAAAATAATTTTTCATTTAGCTAAACAAACACAAAATAACTTTTGATTTTGTCAACCAAAAAATCTGATTTTCTTTAAAACAAATTTTAAAAATTAATACTAAATTATGAAATATTAATATGAAAATCTCTCTTTTTAATTTTGTACAAAACTTTATTTTCCCTAATTAATTAATTAATGGAAAGTATTTAATTTGGTCAATAACTATAAATTTGTTTATTTCCAAAAGAGACAATAAATTTGTTAACAAAGAATTTTCCAAAATTGGTCTCGTAATGAGTGACGTCACAATTTGACTATGAGTATGAGTGAATTAAAATCTGTATATAACTGGATTAGATACTGATAATCAATTGCGGAGAGAGAAAGAGCAAAGAGAAGATGTCAGGGAAAGGAATATTGAGTGTACTTATACTGCTTGCGTTGCAGTCGCTGGTCGGAGGTGATTACATCCCACCGAAGAAATACGACGGATTCGTTTACAAGAATCGTCATCACTTGAGTTACGATACTATTCAGATCGAAGCTTTCTATGATCCTTTATGCCCTGACAGCGCTGATTCATGGCCACCTCTCAAAAAAGCTCTTCATCACTACTCCTCTCGTGTTTCCTTCGTTGTTCATCTTCTTCCTCTACCGTTCGTTCTCTAATCCCTTCCTTTTTTCGTTTTATGAATAAATTATATGATACTTCTTTCGTCATAATAAGAAATTGAAAGTGTTATAGTCTAATTGCTAGGTCAGTATATAATAATTGAAAGTGTTTTCTTCATATTTTTGAAATTGCAGTTACCATGACAATGCTTTCGTTGCCTCTCGTGCTTTGCATATCGTGAATTCTTTGAATAGAACTGCTACATTCCCATTGCTGGAGGCATTCTTCAAGTATCAGGTTGGTTAGTTAGTGTTTTAATCTTCAATTAGGGCCTTTGGCCTACAGTTGGCGCCCGAGGGTATCTCTACAGGCCACGGCTTAGGCCCTTTTGGACACTAAGACTAATCCCCATAGATCATAGAAAATTAATTCCAAGTGGTTTTGAGTTAACAGTAGAAGAGGGAATCAATGGGATGGGGCTTTCCCATACAACGCTATACATAGAATCCACAGTAGTGTTGGTACTGCCAAGTCTATTGTCCACATAAACAATAAAGTGGAACTGTGTGTGGAAACATAGTAATTTATATATGTTAACATGTAAAATCTGTACACTATAAATAATATCTCATCATTCCTTCATTTTTTTATACATTTTCCTTATTCAAAATTATTGTAGTATTGTATTGTTAAGGCTCAGCATCTTATCATTTTCATCTGCAGGAAGGTCCAGGTCCAGTCCAGAGAACCGTACTTTGTCAAGAGCTAGGTATTAATTTCAACATTTAGTACTTTAATGTCTGTTTAGCAGTTGCCACAAGTGCCAATGTGCCAACATTTGAATGGTGATGGTTTAACTTATGGCATAAAACAAACTTTGGGCTTTTGTATGATTAGAGTTTCATATATGTGTAGCATGTGGCTAATATTTGCTCTGTTTCCCTATGAGTATGGTGTGGAACACAACTAAGAACTTGTGCCCATGGAGGACACAATGTTGAGGCAATTTTTAGATGGTTTTACTTGGATGCATGTCACATTGAGTTCAAACAAGGAACTTTGCCTTTGCTTAATCTCATACAAGGTTAATAATTCCTAAAGATTAAAATGGTTTTGTAGTTCATTCTCCAAAATTTACAGAATAAGTTAAGATTTTTTAATAAATGTTGGATCAGATATTTTTTGCATATAAAATCAGTGATAGTTGATATTTCTCTTTAATAATTGTTGGAGATTTCTTCTTATTCTTGGTGCATTACCTTAGAAATCCATTTCAGGCTGGTCCTTATTCTAGTCTGATACTTGAAAGTTGCCAATGTCGAACACTATCTATTTAGAGAAGCATTATCTGCCAATTGAACTATTTTAAAATGGCTTCTGTTTGGCTTTGCCAGGCACCTCTGAAGTTTGCTTATTAGATTATAGATATAACAGTTCTATAATAATTTTCAAAATATGGAGTTTATGATAACTATTTGATGTCCTACATATGTGAGTATGTTTTGGGGTCGTACTATTATCTTACTGGTTTTTTATCAGTTCGGTAAATGGTTGAATAACTTCTTGCCAGGTCCAACTCCGTAAGTGGTGATGAGGATCAACCAAGAGTGGAAAAATTGTCCATGAAGAAAAAGGGAATAGGATCCGAAGCAAGAGCTGAACGAATGGCTAATGCAGATACAGATATGCAGCTTCTGAATGAAGCTGAGAGAGGAAGACAACTGCAGAAGCAGAAGAAACGCAAACTTCAAGGGTGTGAAGAGGAAGTATGTTATGTTTTTTAGTTATTTATACTTTTTGCTCTCTGTTTTCTTATTCACATTGTATTTTTTCTACCATATAAAATGCTAGAATGTTCTTGACTATCAAGAAATGTGATCAACAACGCATAGTAGCTAGACTTGTTAAAAAAAAAACGCATCGTAAGTAGACTGATAATCTAAAATGATATGGAAGAGCCGCTGGCTATAATTTTGTAGATTAAAAAAGAAATTTCCGACCTAGTTGAACTTGTGCCAAATCAATGCTCCGTGACATTTCTCAATTTTGAGAGTGCAAATTATTGTGTCAATGACATAATTGTTGTATTTTACTGACTTGAATTGAATCTGAACATTTCTTGTACTTTCTACAAAGAACTGTACAAATATATACAGAAGAGAAAAGATATCCACTTCCGTTTTTTTAATAGCAAATATTAGCAGTTAGTTAAATTAATATTTATTCATTTGTCCGGCAGGGTGGGAGTAGTAGCAATGAACCTGAAACCACATATGTTATGATGTTTATGTTATGTTTTAAGTTTATAATTTATAATCATTTCTGGGCTTTTTTGGATATATATATATGGCCACTTTCAATCACTATTCATTCTTTCAAAAAAAAAAAAAAAAAACACTAATCATGTGTAACGTTCTTTTTATATCTCTATCTTCAGGTTCTGGCAAAACTTGAGAAGTTTAAAACCAAGGTATCAGCAAAGGAGACACCCACAACTGTTGAATCTAAACATGCTAATGATGAGGAATTAGCTGACTGGAGTAGTGTTACCTTGAAATTTTTCCCCCGGAGTTGGCAAGGTCTGTTTTCTCTTTTCATTCCATCATATGAAATCATTTCACTTTCCATTTACATTGAAGTTTTCTTAAATACAGAATATTGTCGAAAATTGTGTGCTCATTAGTTTTATAACCAAATGTGGAGACACGTTAGTTTTATAATTTGAAATAATTCCTTTTGAATTCTAACCACCAAGTTAATTCTTTCTACAATAGCAATAACACACGTCTCTTTTAGACGGAGTTGTTCGTATCGATCAAACACACAGTTTTCCCTTTTCTATTGTCTTAAAAAATTTCTGTTAATATGCAGGACCACATGTCTCGCAAAGAGGATCCAAATGATTATGTTGTGCATGACCCACTTTTGGAAAAGGGGAAAGAGAAGTTTAATAAGATGCAAGCCAAACAAAAGAGACGATGATAGGAACTCGAATTAAAGAGAAACAGAATAAATAGTATTATAGATTGAATAGAAAATATTACCGAAGATTATCCCTCTGTAATCCCAAAGCAAAAGCTCCTCAGAGAAGAGACATCTCTCTCTCTGCCCAAAACCAATAAGGTTCCTAATTAAATAATTATGAATTCCCCTACTGTTGTGGCCAAATGGCCTTATTTATACAAAGAAAGAGCATAAACTGCCTGTAACTGCTCCTAATCAATACAAATTATATATTAAAATAACTGACTGCATCAGCAGTCACCGTATCAATACCACCGGATACCTAACATTACCGACCGCTAGAAAAACAGCCTTGTCCTCAAGGCTGAGTTAAAGAAACTAACTTGAATTCTTTTGCCCCCAGGATCCCATTGTTGAAAACCTGACAAGCCCCCTTCAAACAACCAAGCCACATACAAAGTTTTAAATTTGCAACTCCTTTCTTTCAAATTCAGAGGGAATGGCTCCGGCGGTGGTTGTGGGTAGACCCCACCCTCTTGCTCTCTTTTTCTAATTGTCATATAAGATTTTCTTCTTGCTTTTGTTTCTTCATCTGTCCCTTTCTCGTTCAATACTCTTCCCCCAATTCTATTATCCTTGCGACTCTTCTTTGTTTCAAAGTTCTCCATTTCTGCATCAACAACCTTTTCCGACGAAGGTGAAATTTCATTGACGTACCTTCCTTCTCCATCATTGATGATCTTCTCTAATACTGGTTCATCGTGTTTTTCTGCCATCTTCCACAGTTTTGGTTCAGATTCTTGATCATGATTTTGCACCATTTGTTTATCTGTTGGGTGCTCCATACATGCTCCAAATTCTCTAATCATAGCCATAGAAAATGACTTCCAGTCAGCATCTGGGTTCTCTTGGCACCAAGAATAAAACCACAACAACGCTTCTTCATCCTCCATACTCATGAAAGTCCACTGCAACTTATCACATGAGTGAATTTCATTATCTGCAAAGAACATTTCAGCCCTTGTGATCCATCCAGCAGGATCCGCCCCAGTAAATTGTGATAATTTATACTTCAAAGTCCATATTCCATCCATCTCCGATAACACTGGTTTCCTTCTCGTATCCGGTAGGTCGGACCAATTGATAGGAACCCGAATTAAAGAGAAACGGAATAAATAGTATTATAGATTGAATAGAAAATATTACCGAAGATTATCCCTCTGTAATCCCAAAGCAAAAGCTCCTCAGAGAAGAGACATCTCTCTCTCTGCCCAAAACCAATAAGGTTCCTAATTAAATAATTATGAATTCCCCTACTGTTGTGGCCAAATGACCTTATTTATACAAAGAAAGGGCATAAACTGCCTGTAACCGCTCCTAATCAATACAAATTATATATTAAAATAACTGACTATATATTAAAATACCGCTCCTAATCAATACAAATTATATATTAAAATAACTGACTATATATTAAAATAACTGACTGCATCAGCAGTCACCCTATCAATACCACCGGATACCTAACAGACGAGAACGGGAATGGGCTGGGAGATCTCTTACTTGATTCTGCTGGTGTCAACTATGTGAATTTACAAAGCTAATCTGTTTTCATTTCTGAAGGCTGGTATATCCTTTCAGCTATGGGAGTACCTTATGTATCAAGTAGGGAAACTTCTTAGTGAAATGGAGGAAAAACTTGTTGGACATAGGATGGTGAGCTTGGTAGACAAGGAAACTAATGTAAAGTTTAGGGTTACTGTTCCTGTCTTAATCTATGCTGCATTATTGCTAACTTTTCATCTTTTAGTTGAAGCCAAATGGGGAAGATCTCATGAAAGGATACCCGCATTCATTGCACCATGTGAAAGGACATAGTTCGACATAATTGTAGTTTTGGTGCAATGTTCATAGATGTATTGTTTAGCTTTTCACAGATATACTTGTTATTTGTATTATATAATTGTGGAAGTTGGAACCAACGTGTTGAGTTGAAAACTTAATTTTAGAAATACGAATTTTTTGTTTGGCTAAATGAATCAAAATTTTTGGTTTCTGGGTGGAAACATCGAGAGGCTCTATTTGTAGTTGTAGCCCTTGCTTTGAAAAGAGAATAAACTCATCCAACCCTTCTGGCATTTTTATCATACAAACAAAATCAGAATAATTTTCAATAAAAAATTGCGCTTTTAAAGTCGTCCAACTATTGTCTAAATCATGTGAGATTTTAATATCTTGGCTCAGCATTAGTAAATCATGATGTCAACATCCCGGCCAAATGAATAAAATTGAGAGGGTCATGACATTACTAGTTCCATCTGCCGGCCTATATTTGTCAACTATTATATTTATCAGGACGGCTTTAGGATTATAAATCAAATTATCATTGTAATATTAGCCAATTTGACCATTTCCATTTCTGGCAAAAGCTACAGCTTATTAGTCCACATAAACTTTTGCATCAAAAACCCTGTAGCATATTCTGCTCAAATGGAAATGATTTGCAATATCTTGTTGGTCTTCTTAGTAACACCCTTTTTCCTCCTAAACATGATTAGTTGTGAGGATGATGAGGTGAAGAGAACACTAATACAGTTCCTGACACAACTCAGAGGCCAGCAGAATAATAGTTCAAGTTTGGTCTGGAAACCAGACACTGATCCCTGCAAGGATCATTGGAATGGTGTATACTGTGATGCACAAATGTCAATAAAGAAATTGGATTTTTACAGGTTCAATTTGTCTGGAACTCTTGACGTTGCCTTGCTTTGCAACCTACAGCCTCTAGCTGAATCTCTCACCTTTCTTAGTCTTGATGACAACAACATCAGTGGTGAAATAACATCAGAAATCAAAAACTGCAAACAACTCACCCGTCTTCACTGATGAGTCATTTATTATCTATTTTTATATGTTATTTAGTTTAATTTTAATTAGATTTAAGTTTATTTTATATTAGTATTATTTCCTTTTTGAGATAGTTTACTACAAATTGCATTTTATTATATTTCAGGAATGAATATTGGATGGATTGAATCTTGGAGCAAAAGAAAGGGACTTGAAGCTGATTTAGTACGAAAATACGAAGATTCGGAGACAAAAATATGTCTCCCCCAAAGTCAGAAGCTTGGCACGGCATGTGCTAGCCTTGGCACGGCCGTGCCACCCTCCAGAGTCACTTTTGCTGCTTTTGCTTAGATTTTAAGCTACTCTATTTTAGCCCGCAGTTTCTTGTGGAACATTCTAGTAATGTAATTGCTTAGATTTTTAGTCGAATGTATGCTATAAATAGAGTAGCTAGCCATCACAAATAATCATCTTTTTCTTGGAATTCAATAAGTGACAATTGTCTTTCTAATAAAAGTTCTTTTCTTTTTCTTTACTTTCTTGTCATTTACTTTTATGCTTTCTCTCTTCTTATCCATGTCTACGATGAGCATGAGTGAGTAGACTTCTCTTTGTCTTGGGATTGTTGAATAAGTCTAAATGACATAATCCTAATCAAGCCAAGCTCTAAGCCTTAATCTTATGTAACCCTAATTTCTTATCTAAATTCACCGCTTTAACATGGATCAACCATTATCAAACTGTGGAAACGAAAGTGGAGAATTTGATAATTGTTTATCCATCATCTCAAATATCAATTCATAAAACGAAAGTGGAGCTTTGATATTCGAACAAGTGAATTTAGACAAGGATTTCAAAGGCAACGAAATAGTCTTTGAAATCTTTGAGACATATAGTTTCGATCTTCAAGGGAACTAATAATGATCAAGTCAGCGAAATAGGCTTGGTTGTTAGAGGAACCAAAATCTAATAGTAATCAAGTCAGCGAAATAGGCTTGGTTGCTAGAGGAACAAAAGAGAAACTATCTTGAGAAATTAGGTCTAACATAAAGTTATAATCTTATGGTTTGGTTTGTGAAGGACTTGTCATTTAGATGAACCAATGATCCCAAGGCTCCTTTTATTATATTATCTTCCAATCGTTTGAAAACCCCAACTTACAACTCGATTCTCCTCTAATCATCATCAAAGGTTAATTGAATTAAACTACTCCCTGTCGGAACGATACTCTTTTATTACTACTTCGGTAAAACCGTGCACTTGCGGATTTATCTCATCATTCACCTAAGCAGAAACCAACTTGCGGGAAACCTTCCGACTTCACTTGCCACGTTGAACAATTTGAAAAGACTAGACATTTCAAACAAGTTTTCGGGACCATTGCCAAACCTGGATAGAATCTCAGGCCTCAATATGTTCCTAGCACAAAACAATGAACTTAGTGGAAATATACCAAACATTTTATGTCTCTAATTTTGACCGTTTCAATGTTTCCTTTAACAATTTCAGTGGTCCAATTCCAGATTTGCAAGGTTATTTCTTTGCAGACAGTTTTCTTGGTAATCCAAGATTATGTGGATATCCACTACAAAAAAATTGTACTAGTCAACCTTTAAGTACTGTTAGTAAGATATCAGAAGAAGAATCAAAGGGTGCTTCTAAAGAACAAATTCTTATGTACTCAGGTTATGCTGCATTAGGTTTTATCATAATCTTTTTTGTAGTCTGGAAGCTGTGTAAAAAAGAAGAGTGGGAAAAAAGTTCAAACAGAATTGAATGATGATATCGAAAAACCGAGCTATGTTTCAAGCGAATCCAAAGCAGAAGAGCTAAGCAAATCAGGATTTTCAGTCACTTCTGAAAGTGGAATGATCTCGCAACAATCGCTTATTGTTCTTTCAAGGCCAGTGGCGAATGAATTGAAATTGGAAGAGTTGTTGAGAGCACCTGCTGAAATGATAGGAAGAGGAAAGAATGGAAGTCTTTATAAGGTGATGCTACCAAATGGGATTCAAGTGGTTGTAAAAAGGATTAAAGATTGGAGTATTTCTAGTGTTGAATTCAAGCAAAGAATGCAACTCTTGAATCAAGCAAAGCACCCTCATGTACTTTCACCTCTTGCTTTCTATTGTTCCAAACAAGAGAAGCTTTTGGCCTATGAATATCAGCAGAATGGAAGTTTGTTCAAGCTTCTACATGGTAAATTTAAATACCAAATCTTCATTTTGTTTTTATATATCTTACACTTTATTTATTGGTTTAATTATTCTCCAGGTCCCTGAAATAAGTCCTTGAAATATATATTTTTACATTTAAGTCCCTAAATTTATTAACAAATTGCAATTAGGCCCTTGAGTTTAAATATTTTTAATCAGTTCCTTGAATTAAGGGATTCAATTACAAGTTATATAAAAAGTTCAAGGACTTAATGACAAATTATTTACAAGTTTAGGAATCTGATTAACAGTATTTTAGTTCAGAGACTTAATTACAATTATTGATAAATTTAGGGTCCCACTTACAAATATTTTTAGTCCAACTTTGTAAATTCCCAAATAATTCAATATTTTTTTAGTAACTTTTCATGCACACAACTTTGAAAATAGAAAGTTAGGTGAAACCATGGCAGTTTTGCAATTTAAAATGAAAACAGACAACATTTACTCAAACTGAACATATTATAAAAATATTGCTTGAAACATTGTATAAATTGCATATGAAGCAACATGGGATAGCTAAAGTACTAGATATGGTTTCAGGCACATCAAAAACCTTTGATTGGGGCAGCAGACTTGGACTTGCATCTACAATTGCTGAAGCATTAGCTTTCATGCATCAAGAGCTTGGCCAACATGGCATTATTCATGGTAACATGAAATCCTCAAACATTTTGCTAAACATTAACATGGAGCCTTGTATTAGTGAATATGGCACTTATGCCAAAGGATGATCAACAAAGTTCAACTTTTGCAACTCCTAATGATGCTAATGCATGCAAGGAAGATGTTTATGGCTTTGGTGTTATTCTTCTTGAACTACTAACTGGAAAATTGGTGAAGAGTAATGGCATTGGTATTGACTTGACTGAATGGGTTCAATCAGTTGTAAGGGAAGAATGGACAGGTGAAGTGTTTGATAGGTCATTATTGAAAGAGTATGCAAGTGAAGAGAGGATGGTTAATATGCTTCAAGTGGCTATAAGATGTGTCAATAGTTCCTTGGAGGCTAGGCCAACTACGAACCAAGTGGCTCTTATGATTAACACTATCAAAGATGAAGAGGAAAAATCCTTGATTTATCAGGTTTGATTGTTTAGGATTATACATGAAGAAAAAAAAACATGTAAATCAATTTCTTTGAAATATTTATAAGTGTATGTTTAGATTGATAATGAGTTTGTCAAAATCACGATGTGTCACCGTGATTTTGATAAAAGTGTAATTTTCGTCAAAAGTTACACTTAGAACTTCAACAAAATCAAGATCACAATGCCTATGTGATTTTATCAAAATCATTGTCATTTTAAACATTTATCAAGTCTTCATGAATAACCATAAATTCAGGGATCAAAACAAAACTAGTTTTGAACTTGAGAATTAACTATAGATTAAAGTATCGTTTCTTTCTTATTTTATTTTTTGAATTATATCCTTGTCTTTCCAATATGGTATTCTTTTCCCAAAAAAAAAAAACATTTATAAAGTTTTTATTGTTTACTTTTTATTTCGAAGCATGTATTTCCAAATCATCTCAATAAAACGTGCCCTCCCTCTCTACCCATATGAAATATTCCTTTTCTACTTGTGTGCACGGTCCCCTAGGTAATTTTAAAAATGTCAAACTATTTCCATAAAAGATGCAAGTTGTTTTAATAATCTACTTTTGAAGAGTTTACATAGATAAGTTGAAAACAACTTAAAATTAAATTATAAGTTGTTATCATAACTCATAAGTTCTTTCAAATAATTTTGCAAATACTTTTATAGTAAATTACATTTCCCTCCCCTCAAAGATGCTTGAATTACACCTCATTCCCTCTTATGTTAAAATATACACTCCCCTCCTCTCTTATTCAAAACATATTATAAAACTTTTCACTCCCCTCCCCTAAGAGAAGTTTGAATTACATTCCCCTCCCTCATTATGTTAAAATCTACACTTTACTCCCTCAATATTTATTTTTTATTTCAAATAATCTAGAAAAATAATTATAATCTAATACACTTCGAAAAAAAATAGTATTACGAGTCTATTTTAATAGAATTAAAAATTAAATACATATTTTTCACTATTTTTTATTCACAATTTCATTGACATGTAGTTTTAAACCCTATTATAAAATATGAAACAACCAAAAATAAAATTAAAATATGTGAAAAATTACTAATGACAATAAAACATGGTTATTTAAAAGTTAATTTTATACTCTAAATTATCAAATCAATAGCAAAATATTTAAATTTAATTATCATTGACATTTAAATTATAAAGAAATGAATTGATTTTTTTTAAATGATGGTTCAAAATTATTATATATCATAAAAATATTTGTTTATCTTAAAATGAATTAAAGTGTAATGAATATTTAATTATTAAGGGAGGGGGTTGTAATTCAAGCATCTTATAAGGGAGGGGAGTGTAAATTTTATTTTTCAAGGGAGAGATATGTATATTTTAACATAAGAGGAGAGGGGAGTGTAATTCAAACATCTTTAAGGAGAGATGAGTGTACTTTACTCATACTTTTATGAGGAGACAAATCAAATAAATCATTTAGTATAATTGTGTTTGAAGGATATGGGTTTGAGTATAAAGGAATGAGTTTGATTAAATAATTGTGTTTTTTTTTAAAATAACATTTACTTAATAAAAAATCAGTCAAAATAAATTAAATGAAAAATAGTTATAAAATAATTGTTGTTTTTTTAATCAGTGGGGTCCACTGATGTGGTTCATCCAAATAAAAAAGTATTAAATACTATATGGTTGTGATTCAACTTTTTCAGGAAAGAATTTTCCTTTTCCATACTAAATCCCATCACCAAACAGATCTATCTACTATCCTTCTTTCTCTTTGTTTTTTTGCCTTCCTCTTTCTTTTCGGCCAAACAATACATAAGATACTCATTAACGAAGTCGTTTAATATAAAAATTGTCCAACAGTTTGTTTTTTGGGAACCTGGATTTCCGATTTTCAATCATCTCTCTCTCAGATCTCATCGCACGTTCGTTTTCTCCTTTGCTTTCTCTTTCTCCTTTACAGATCTCTCTCTCTCTCTCTCTCTCTCTCTCTCAACAATTTTATTCTTCCCTTTCCTTTTCAGGTTCCTTTCTTTCTTTCACTACACGCGCGAGCGACACCGCAAAAAGGTAACCCTAATCATGATGTAATTGAGAACGATGGTTGATTATATCAATTCTTGTATGTATAATTTATGTAATTTCTTCACAATTACTCTAATTATAGTGGTAATTTTGTGGATTTTGGTTTTAGTTCTTACATTTGGATGAGATTATTTGAAAAAATGTTTCAATATTGTTTTCGTTTTTGAAATTGCAATTCATTCAATTGTTATGATGATTTAGATTTTGAACCCACCATGCGAAGATGCAATTATTTTTGCCTTATGTTTTATTTAAAATCTCCTCCTTGTTTAAGATTTGTAGGCAATTGAAATTCAAAGTTAGTTTTCATACATTTTTACTGTTTTATATATCGACTTTAGAACCAACCAACTGTGTGAAGATACAATTCTTTTTTACTTTCATGTTCTATGTTAATGCAATGCACATAAACTATTTACTGTATCCATTTGCCTTACGTGCCTTGTATTTATTTATTTATTTTTTCTATTTTCACAGAAGCTGCTGCTATGATGCAATTTGCTAATTGAGACTCTTCTAAACCAATCAAGGCAAGTCTTTCTGGAAATCCCAACAAAGTTTATGCTGATGAAGCTACTTGATTTTGATTCAAGTTTCACAATTTTAGTTTCTTTCTACATATTTCAATTCTTTATTTGATATCTTAAGTTGTAACATTGCTCATGTGTGTGTGACATTTAGTATTTCTGCAAATAGATTTAGCTCAGTTGTTCATAACTTAAGTTGATAAAATGCTCGAGTCGCAATGTGTATGAATGAGAGATGAGGATTTCAACTGTTTGATATTGTTGTCCCCTCGTGACTTCCTTGCTGATTGTTGTTTAGTTACATATATTATGCCTCGAGTCTCTAGCAGGCGGTTTCCAGAAGCAGGGGGCTGTGGTAAGCATACGTGAGGTTAAAGTTGGAAAGAAACTGTACCGTATTAAGAAGTTCTGTGACGGAACAACCAGTTTTCAACGTAGCTTCTGCAGGGGCTTGAAGGCAAATGATGAAAGTGAATGTTAGTTTTCCCAATGCTATAATGGTTATATGACTTTATGTATTGACTTCTCAATTGACTTCTCAACCAACCCTGTGAAGATGGATTGTTTATTTTTTATTTTTTTGCTTTTATGTTTCATGTAAACCCAAGAAAATTGTTAACCGTGGTAGTCAAAATTTATTGCTAGCACTTAAAATCATACAATATAATGATGTTGATCCCTATCAGTGCGTTCCGTGCTTATTGGAATCCTAAATTGCTAGGAGACGGTGGAATCTCCATGCTAGGTGGTGGATTCTGCTACTATTATACGTGTTCTGCTATTTTTGAGTTTTCCTGGTCAGGCGACCTGGTTTCAATTAAAACGACCCTCATATATCCCTCTTTGGAAGCTTTATGTTGTTTTTGTAAAATTTTGGGAGGTTTTATCATGTTTTTGGTGGTTTTTAGTTGTTATTAGGCGTGATTTACTTCTGATTTGCTACGATTTAAGTTGTTATATATATTTCTAAATTTGGTAGGATCTTACACTCCGTGTTACGATCATACGATTAACGATCTTGTGACCCTTCCCCGATCTTACTTAGGATCCCGATCTTACTTAGGATCCCGATCTATGTGTTAACTGTTAACTAATGCACGTAAACTGTTTGATGTATGCAAATAACCTCTTTCTTTATGATTATTAGGCAACTAAATGTCAAAGTTAGTTTTCTCAATGCTGTAATTATTATTAGGCAACTGTATGATTATTAGACAGCCAACCATGTTAAGATGCAATACTCTTTTTTGGTCAAGTAGATGCAATGCTTTTTTTACTTTCATGGGTTATGTAAATCCAAGAGGATCTTGAGTGTTAATTAATGCATGTAAGCTATTTCATATATTCATTTGTTTTAACTCACGTTTTGGTATCTTATTTTGTCCAGCTGTAGACCCTCCTACCAGCAAGCCAGTTGCCATTTTCAATGACCAACACTCCAGGCAAGTTTTTCTGGATGGGACCTTTTTTCTTTTGATTCAAATTTCACAATTTTAGTTTCTTTCTACATATTTGAATTCATTCTTAATTTCTATTTTTACCATCCATTACGGCTCCACACATCAAACAATGAATGTCCCATCAACAGGGATCCAAACTCGATGAAGCATCCGAAAGTGTTTCCTTTAGAAACAAAGGATTAAAGTCTGCATCTTCTTCCTCTTCCTCTTCCTCCTCTTCTTCTTTATCTTCCACAGGTTTCACACTCCTTTCACAGCCGTCACTAGTAGAAACTCCTTTCAACCCCAATATCGGCCGACTCAGTGTTTGAATCTGTAGACATATTAAATAACCAATAAATATCAATTTTTTATGCTTCTCAAAACAAAAGTCAAATGCACCGGAGAATCTGAACAAAACATAATAACAGCTACAAGTCATTGTTTAGATAAACAACTTACTTTGCAACTTATAATAGCACAAACACTTCTCATATAATCTAATTTCATAATAAAATATAAAATAAAGTCATAATTTATAAACTATTTTCATATCATGGAGAGATTATGTAAATAACCTGAAAACAACTTACGAAAATTTCATAAATTCCATGGTTGTTTTCTTCAGCACGTGGCAACTAAACACCAAAACGGTATTGTCGTGTCAGAAAACGTTTTCTGTTCAATACAACGTTAAAATCCACAAACTATGAACCAAAACAATAAATCGAATCTGAAAATTGATGAATGTGCTATACGAGTGCGAAGATGAGAATGAAGTATACCCAAATTGCCCTCGCTCGGAATCAAGCTTGGCTGATCAGAGATGGAAACGGCAAGCTTTCGTATCAGTGTGGAGGCATTGATCCGTAAATATAATATTATCTCATTTTTTTATTTTTTATTTTTTATTTTTATATATTTTCTTTATTCGAAGTTATTGTAATATGATATTGTTATCATTTTCATATGCAGGAAGGTCCATACCGTGTCAATAGTTAGTTACTAATAATTTCAACATTTAGTCCTTGAATGTCTCTTTAACACTTGCTACAAAAGTGTCAATATACCAACATTTGAATTGTGATGTTTAACATATGGCATAAAACAAACTTAGGGCTTTTAAATTGGGTCTCGTTAACGAGGGCCTCTGAAGCACTCTTTAAGGATCCTAATTTTAGTAATTATTCATTTAAGAAGTCAACTATATTACAATTTCAAATCCAATGAACACACAACTTTTCATAAAAAAAAATTACTATTTAAAGTGCTTAAAAAATGGTTTGGAGACACTCGTTAAAATTTTCCTTTTAACAATTTTTTTGTAAAAAAATTAAGTTTTAGAAAATTTTAATTTTCGAAGTTTTTTCTTATATAAAAAATGAAATTTTTCGTAAAAGAACAAGAAAATAACTTTTAAAAAAAAAAAAAAAAGTTCTTGGAAAAAATTGAAAATTATATGTTCAAATTTTTTTAAAAATATTGACAATTTTATTTTCAAATTTGATTTAATTACATAATTTTCCGTTTTTTTCATATTTCAAAAAATTATATTTAAAAAAATATATAATAGGAAAATTTTAATTTTAATTTTTTTTTTAAAATTATTTTCAGATTTTTTATTTTCAAAAAATAATTTTCAAAATTTTAAAAATGTTTTTTTAAAATTTAATATTATGATAAAAGATGCACAGTTAGCAACTGCCACGTGGCTAAAGCCATGCCATTTCAGAATAGTGGGGCCAGAGACCATTTTCAAACAAAAAATATTTTACATGTATTTCAAAGTTTACAGGGCGATTATCACATGTAAGCCACTTAAAAATGATTTGAATCTTAACCATCTTCCATCTTCCTTTAAATGTGAGAGGAAAAAATCAGAAGAAAATTGGATTAGAGTGATACGAAAGCTTGCCGTTTCCATCTCTGATCAACCAAGCTCGATTCCTAGCGGGTGCTATTTAGGTATATTTCATTCTCATCTTCGCACGTGTATAACACATTCATCGATTTTCAGGTTCGATTCATTGCTTTGGTTCATAGTTTGTGGATTTTAACGTTGTATTGAACAGACACGACGGTACCGTTTTGGCGTGTACCCAAGTGCCCACGTGCCGAAGAAAACAACCATGGAAGTTAACCTTGGTAAGTATATAGTAAATTCCAAAACTTTACTACTGATATTGGTTTCTGCAAATTTCTACAATTTAGGTCTTTTATTTATTTATTTTTAGTTGTATTGTTTCATTTGTGTTTTTAATAAAATCACTATTTGATTTTACTAAATCAAATTTTCTATTGTTCATTTTTGAAGTGATTGGATTTGGAAGATGCATGAAAAAGTGATGTTTCTTATTTAGGGTTAGTTTGGATTGATTTATTTGAGTTTTATCTACCAACATTAACTCAAATAAGACGGTGGGAACTTAAGCTTACGTGGTTTAGGCTGGTTTAGGCATGTAGAGAGAAGTCCTGTAAATTCTGTAATAAGGAGGGTAGTCACATTACTAGAGGCATAGGAAGACCTAGAAAAACTTTGAGAAACTATTAAGAATGATCTAGAGATTAACAGGTCGGATAGAAATATGATATTTAATACAACATTATGGCGTTGTTTGATCCATGTATCCGACCTCGCTTAGAGGAATAAGATTTGGTTGTTGCTGATGTGGTTTTGTTGTAGTATAACCACTTGTAAGTTCATAAGTTCTCTCAAACAGTCTCACAAGTGGTTATACTACAACAAAACCACATCAGCAACAACCAAACCTTATTCCTCTAAGCGAGGTCGGCTACATGGATCAAACAACGCCATAATGTTGTATTAAATACCATACTTCTATCCGACCTGTTAATCTCTATATCATTCTTAATAGTTTCTCAAAGTTTTTCTAGGTCTTCCTATGCCTCTAGTAATGTGACTACCCTCCTTACTACATAATTTATAGGTCTTCTCTCTACATGCCTAAACCAGCCTAAATCGCGTCAGCTTGAGTTAATGCCGGTAGATAAAACTCAAATAAGCCAATCCAAACTAACCCTAAATAAGAAACATCACTTTTTCATGCATCTTCCAAATCCAATCACTTTAAAAATGAACAATAGAAAATTTGATTTAGTAAAATCAAATAGTGATTTTATTAAAAACCCAAAAGAAACAATAGTACTAAAAATAAATAAATTAAAGACCTAAATTGTAGAAATTTGCAGAAACCAATATCAATAAGTAGTAAAGTTTTGGAATTTACTATATACTTACCAAGGTTAACTTCCATGGTTGTTTTCTTCGGCACGTGACAACTTGGGTAAACGCCAAAACGGTACCGTCGTGTCTGTTCAATACAACGTTAAAATCCACAAACTATGATCCAAAACAATGAATCGAACCTGAAAATCGATGAATGCGTTATACGCGTGCGAAGATGAGAATGAAATATACCTAAATTGCACCCGCTAGGAATCGAGCTTGGTTGATCAGAGATGGAAACGGCAAGCTTTCGTATCACTATAATTCAATTTTCTTCTGATTTTTTCCTCTCACGTTTAATGGAAGATGGTTAAGATTCAAATCATTTTTAAGTGGCTTACATGTGATAATCGTCCTGTAAACTTTGAAATACATGCAAAATATTTTTTGTTTGAAAATGGTCCCTGCCCCACTATTCAACTGAAATGGCATGGCTTTGGCCACGTGGCAGTTGCTAACTGTGCATCTTTTATCATAATATTAAATTTTAAAAAACATTTTTAAAATTGTTTTTTGAAATTTTATATATTTTTAAAAAATATAATTTTTTGAAATATGAAAAAAATGGAAAATTATGTAATTAAATCAAATTTGAAAATAAAATTGTCAATATTTTTAAAAAAATTTGAACATATAATTTTCAATTTTTTCCAAGAACTTTTTTTTGTTTTTTGAAACGTTATTTTCTTGTTCTTTTACGAAAAATTTCGTTTTTTATATAAGAAAAATCTTCGAAAATTAAAATTTTCTAAAACTTATTTTTTTGACAAAAAAACTGTTAAAAGAGAAATTTTAACGAGTGTCTCCAAACCATTTTTTAAGCACTTTAAATAGGTAAGTTTTTTTATGAAAAGTTGTGTGTTCATTGCATTGGAAATTGTAATATAGTTGACTTCTTAAATGAATAATTACTAAAGTTAGGATCCTTAAAGAGTGCTCGAGAGGCACTCGTTAACGAGACCCAATTTAAAAGCCCTAAGTTTGTTTTATGCCATATGTTAAAACATCACAATTCAAATGTTGGTATATTGACACTTTTGTAGCAAGTGCTAAACAGACATTCAAGACTAAATGTTGAAATTATTAGTAACTAACTTTTGACACGGTATGGACCTTCCTGCATATGAAAATGATAATAATACCATATTACAATAACTTTGAATAAAGAAAATATATAAAAGAAAGAAGAAATGAATAATATTATATTTACGGATCAATGCCTCCACCCTGATACGAAAGCTTGCCGTTTCCTTCTCTTATCAGCCAAGCTCGATTCTGAGCGAGGGCAATTTGGGTATATTTCATTCTCATCTTTGCACGCGTATAACTCATTAATCGATTTTCAGATTCGATTTATTGCTTTGGTTCATAGTTTGTGGATTTTAACGTTGTATTGAACAGAAAACGTTTTCTGACACGACAATTCCGTTTTGGCGTTTCGTTGCCACGTGCTGAAGAAAACAACCATGAAATTTTCGTAAGTTGTTTTCAGGTTATTTCCATAATCTCTCCATGGTATGAAAACAGTTTATAAATTATGACTTTATTTTATCTTTTATTATGAAATTAGATTATATGAGAAGTGTTTGTGCTATTATAAGTTGCAAAGTAAGTTATTTATCTAAACAAGGACCTGTAGCAGTTATTATGCTTTGTTCAGATTCTCCAGTGCATTTGACTTTTGTTTTGAGAAGCATAAAAAATTGATATTTATTGGTTATTTAATATGTCTACAGCTTTAAACATTGAGTCGGCCGATATTGGGGTTGCTGCGAATCAGAATGCAGTTTCTACTAGTGACGGCTGTGAAAGGAGTTTGAAACCTGTGGAAGATAAAGAAGTGGAGGAAGAAGAAGATGCAGACTTTAATTCTTTGTTTCTAAAGGAAACACTGAAATATGCTTCATCGAGTTTGAGTTCTGAAGGTGATGGATTGGATCATAATGTTGTAGATAGTGGGCCATCTATGGATCCGGTGGATTTGACTTTTGTTTTGAGAAACATAAAAAATTGATATTTATTGGTTATTTAATATGTCTACAGATTCAAACACTGAGTCGGCCGAAATTGGGGTTGCTGCGAATCAGAATGCAGTTTCTACTAGTGACGACTGTGAAAGGAGTTTGAAACCTGTGGAAGATAACGAAGAAGAGGAGGAAGAGGAGGAAGAGGATGCAGACTTTAATCCTTTGTTTCTAAAGGAAACACTGTCAGATGCTTCATCGAGTTTGAGTTCTGAAGGTGATAGATTGGATCATAATGTTGTAGATAGTGGGCCATCTATGGATATAGATTTGGAAAAGATAACGGATAATGAGCAAATCTGTAGTGCAGTAGATTCTGAACATGGCGAGGAGGAAATTGTTTTAGAAGCGGCAGGTATGATATCTCAATTGGAGATTGATAAGGAGAAGAAGAATGACTTGATTAGTGGTGCTAGTGATGGTTTTAGGATAGAAGACATTAGCAACACAACGAAACCCCGATGCCCAGTGATAGACATAGATACTGAGGATGCTATTTGTATGCGTACTAGAGCTCGTTATTCGCTTGAAGGTTTCAGTCTTGATGAGCTTGAGACCTTTCTTCAAGAGACCGATGATGAAGATGATGTTCAAAATGTCGATGATGAAGAAGAGTATAAAAAATTTCTAGCAGCTGTATTACAGGGTGGAGAAGGTGACGGTTTTTCATCTCATGAAAATGAAAACCTTGATGATGATGAGGATAATGATGCAGACTTTGAGTTAGAGCTTCAGGAGTTGCTGGACAGTGATGCTGACGAGAATGCAGCGGTAGAAACCCGAAATGAGTGTGATGGTGCTGGACGACGACCAAAGACTAGACAAAATAATCGCCGGAAGAGCTCTTCCCAAAGTGAGAGAAAAACATTTGGACAGGTTAACAGGCCACTGCGGCCCATTTTGCCTTGTTGGCTTAATGGACAAGTTGTTTCAGGGAATGGTTTGATGCCTAAAGCTACTCGCAGCATTCAATCTTCTGCGTCAATAAATGGTCTTGTTAATGGCTTTACTCCCCAACAGATTGGTCAGCTATACAGTTTGATACATGAGCATGTACAACTGCTTATTCAGGTATTTTCGCTGTCGGTTCTTGAGCCTTCACACAAACAGGTAACTTCTCAAGTTCGGAGTATGCTTTTTGAGATGCTTCACAAACGGGATGCAGTATTAGCTTCAACAAGAACACCATATCCTGCTGTTTGCTTTACTCCATCTGTCCCAGGCCAATGCCACACAGGATCTGCTTCTATCCAAGATGCAATGAGTGTGAGGATTCCTCAATACCATCAGACCTCTTCTGAAGGTTTGAATGGGCAAAGAAGTTGTTTTCAAGATGCTGACGGTTCTTTCTGGTTTCCTATTGTAAGAGGCCCTGTGCTATCTATGTTAGATGTTGCTCCTCTTAATTTGCTAAGAGGATATGTAAATGACATTAGTTCTGGTAGGTGCTATTATTTACTTAAAAGTTTTTTTCATGCCTTTCCATTCTATACTGGTTCATAATATTGACTTTTATGGTTTACTTACTCAAGCATTGATTTGAAATTCCTTTTACAGCTGCCCGCGAGTTTCGAAAGCGATTCATTGAATCTGGTTTTGATCAAGTTATTGAAAAGGAACCTCTATTTCCTTTTTCTTCATCTGTTGTTGGAGCCAATAGTACAGTCTCATCTTCACCTGATAAAAAACAACCTAAGAAAACATTGGCTGGCATGCTTGTTGAAAGTTCCAAAAAGCAGTCGATTGCTTTGGTGCCAAAGGAAGTTGCGAGCAAAACTCAAAGATTTTTGGCCTTTTTTAATCCAGCATTATTCCCACACAAGCCACCCCTGGCAGCATCTGTAAATAGGACACTTTTCACTGATTCAGAGGACGAGTAAGTTGCATTCCTCCTCTTTGCGCTAGTCAACTATATTAAATGATTTACTGTGAAAAAGCTAGATCTTGATTCTCTTTACTTTGTATTACTTGAATATTCTTTTCTCACTCAATAATGCAAAGGTTTGTACAAATATTTGTATACATGAGAGATGTAATCTAGCTAGGAATGTAATCCTGTCATGATTTTAACTAACAAATCTTATAATAATCAACATCAATTTCTCAGCACTTCCCCTCAACTTCATACCCCCTAAAATCTTATCAAAACACGTTTTCATACCCTCAAAATGGAAGGTATGAAAATGTTTTTTTTACTGGTAAGAAGTGGGTCGAGTTCTTTTAGACACTAATGTTGGAGCTTTCGCTTCCACCTATCAAGGCTTAGGTGAAATAAATGCAAGATTGGTTTTTATTCTCTTATAAGTTCCCCTTTTCAACCATGCTGCCAGTAATATCGCGGTCAACATTTTCTGTCGTGCAAAATCTACTTTTGTTCTACCGTTACACCGTATGACCACTTAATAAAAGCATTGTTTGTCTTCATTTTCTGCATTTTTATCTATTACAATTGTATTCCCATTGTTCAACACAAGCTCGCGGTGTTTACTAAGACCTATATATTTTATTGCAGATTACTAGCCTTAGGGATATTGGAATATAATACAGATTGGGAAGCAATTAAACAAAGATTTCTCCCCAGCAAGTCTACGCATCAGGTGACTATTATTGTTGACTAAATTTTATGACAACTTCTTTGAATGTGATACAATGGATGGAATCTTTTCTTGCATATAAATGTATGTTATTTTTTGTTGTATGCTTCTTTGAGGTTTTTTCTCTAATTTGTGAGTATTCTCATGTTTAGAGACTAATGTATGGCTCAATCGCATTCGTTATTTATGTTATTATGCAAAATTTTAATATAACAAGTATTTCAAAACTTCCAGCGGTCACTGGAATAATGAATATGCTGGTTCCTTGATACACTAATTCAACCATATTTAAATTAGTGATATTTAATGTATGTATTTTGAATATTTTATGTTCTATAACATTAATTTTAAGTAATAAGGAAACATAAATATTATAAGAAATCAAGTTAGATAGAAAATGCAAATTAACATAAAATGCCCATCTTATATGTTTTGTAAGTAACATTAAAACTCAATAAGAGGCTAAATAATGATAATTCGCACATCAACCTCATATGTGAGCCTTTGTAACTTGGCATCAGGCTTGTACTGATTTTTTTTTTTGGCTGATTTTTTTTACAAAAAAGGTTAAAATATACAACTTTTAAAAAAATAAATAAAATATAACAACTGCTTCTTCGTCGTAGGTTTTCCACTGGTTCCTATCAATTTAGTGATTAACCGGATTTTAGGTTGTACAAACCAGACCCCATACAAATAGTATTCACTAATTTCCAATCAAATCAGCTTATCTGGTCTCGTTTTTTAAAATATGTTTGAAATGGCTAAATGGGTTGCATGAGTTATTGGTTACTTGAATTAAACTTTTTGTGTCGTACTTGGATGGCTATACTCTAATAAAAGGCAGGGTAGACTTACATTTGTTGCTCAATTCCATTTGCTGTCATCTATTTTTTACATGATTCGGCTGCCTAGTGGTGAGATTCCTTTAAAACTTAGCAACATATACACTGCCTGAACACCCTCCCCCAAAAGTAAAAATGTAAAGAAAGAGCAAAAGTAAACGAGTTAATATGCAACAAGTTTCTTGGCTCTAGGATATTCATTAGTAAATAGTAAGCGACTGTGCTTACAGATTTGGAAAGTTGGTTTTAATTATTGTCTTATATGGGTATAATATACTATGTTTTATTCATTGATTGGCCAACACTTTTTTAGTTGTGCAAATAATTGTCCTATATACTAGATTTTGAATTAAAATAAAATGTTTAGTTGAATAATTAGTTTAGCAATTTCATTTTGGTGGTCAATTTTGTTGCTTATCTAATATGGCACTGAATGGTCTGGTTACAGATTTTTGTCAGACAGAAAAATCGTTGCTCTTCAAAGTCATCAGAGAACCCAATAAAGGTAAACACACATGCTTAATCCATATATAATCAAATACAAGCTGTTTCTGACCAGTTAAATCTTTACTATCTCTGTTTCATCATCAATGGTAAAGCAATAATTTCCTTTGGAAGAGACTGCATATCCATTTCTTAGCAATTGTGCAAGACTAAGAAGATTTAGATATATTTTTTGCTATGTAAAGAACATCAGTGGCAATTTTCACAACATTCATATTTTTACAGCAATTGTCCCATTTTGCTTGTTCAAATTCACCATTTCCAAGCTTAACTTTTGGTTGAGCTGATCTGTCCGTGGATGTAAAAATTACAAATCATTATCAATTATATTTCACCATAATCATATTCTTATTCTTCTTCTTTTATCTAAAACCCCATGCCTTCACAGTTTTCACCATTAAACATTGAAATTGCAACTGGATAAATGCTCAAAGTAGACATATTTGCACCACAACTTCCTAAAAAATAAATCGCTCAACCTCAGTGTATTTAGCCCTAAAAGAAATAAGAACATTGCTTCATAGCCATAGAAGTTTGGCTTTTTTGCACCAATTCTGGGTCATAAGGGGAGCCTAAAATATTTGGTAGATTCTCTCGTGTTGGGCTAAGAGTGTCCATACAAATGGTTTTGACAAGACGTGCCACCAGACTTCCACATTGCCAAGGAGAATTTCGATACAAGGAGTGAATCACCTTTATTTATCATCGACTCTAGTACCACTGTTCAAAATAAAATTGAAATAGTGGGAGATTAATTTTTTTTTTTTTAAAAAACTCAGTATCCGATCCAAGGACTGACTAATCCAAGGGGCCCAATCCCACCGCCCACTTGCGGGGGGCCTGTTCTAAGCCAGAGCAAAGCTCTGTATGGACTTGCCCACCGGCATTAGCACCAGAGGGAATCGAACCTGAGACCTTGAGAGGAGCACACTCCAAGATCCCAAGCCAACCACTAGGCCAACCCCAAATGGGTGTGGGAGATTAAACTTGAAGAAGGAAATTGCAATTTATTTCATAGAAGAGAATTACTGAGTATAAGCTACAATCAACGTGAACTTCTTTGAAAATCTGAACTGCCATCAAATTTTTTAGCTAACTGAAAACAGATAAAAATGCACGGACAAAGTCAATCATGTTAACACCTAGACCAAGATCCAAAACCAACCAACCACTAGGCCAACCCCAAATGGGTGTGGGAGATTAAACTTGAAGAAGGAAATTGCAATTTATTTCATAGAAGAGAATTACTGAGTATAAGCTACAATCAACGTGAAATTCTTTGAAAATCTGAACTGCCATCAAATTTTTTAGCTAACTGAAAACAGATATGCATGGACAAAGTCAATCATGTTAACACCTAGACCAAGATCCAAAACCAACTTGCTTCAGAAAAGAAATTTATGGTTAAATACTTCAAATCTGTATCACTCAAATGATGTATTTATCATCATGGATAGAGAAACACAAATTGGAATTCCAGTTGGCTGAATAGCAAATTGAATTTTTGCTCATTCATATTATTATATGATTGATCATTTTAAGTATTATCAACAGTTAAAGCCAAAATAGAGCATCATGTACCCAAAGTATATACATCTGAACTCAACTAATTTGAGATTCGAGTCACATAGGCTTGTCCTTCAATGTTTTTTATTTAAAAAGAACTTGTAGATAAAACGAACTACAGAACTGAATATAAGATTTAATTAAATATAAGATTTAATTAATTGATTCTTTACACTATTTACCTGATTTTTTCTCCATACAGGCAGTTCGAAGAATGAAAACCTCACCATTGACTGAAGAGGAGATAGCATGCATTGATGAGGTAATTTATTCTAGAGCAATTTGGATTTGAAAATTTTCTGGTAAATCGCACATAAGTTTGCTAATGCGTGACAAAAAATTAACAGGGACTTAAGCATTATAAATCTGATTGGATGTCAGTATGGCAATATATTGTTCCACACAGAGATCCATTCTTGCTTCCACGCCAATGGCGAGTTGCTCTTGGGACTCAAAAGTCTTACAAGGTAGCTGAAGGAAAAAAGGAGAAGCGGAGATTGTACGAGTCTGGAAGAAGAAAGTCGAAAGCTACTGAGACAGAATGTGGGCAACCTAGGTCTGATAAAGAGGTTTGTTGCTGTCTGAAGCTAAGAAACCTGCGTTTGAATTTACCTCTCAGGTTCTACCTGTATATGAAATGTCAGTATAGTCATCTTAAATGTAGTTTTTGTTAACTGCCAGAATGGCTTAGGACAAATAACATACAAATGCACAATATATTAATGGTTGTGATTAATTGATTACAATTGTTATGGTGAGGGTTTTGTACTCCTTCTTGTAAGTCTGATGGGAATACCGGTGTTGCTTAATTCTTCCATTATCTCTGTATCTATCAGCCCTTCGACACCTTCCCATACCACAATTCAATTTCAATCTTTAATTTTTTTTTAGATCGAGTCTCATTCACAATTCTCAACTCAGAAAATACTGATCCCCCATGTAGCTTTCATGGAATTGGAATTCATGGGTTTCCTCCTTTTCAATTGATTAATGAATGGCAGACAACAACATATATGAGAAAAAACAAATCTTGCTGATCTTCCTAAGTAGAAAAGGTAAAACGCAAAAAGCAAATAAGGTGAATTGTCGTCCATAGAAAATAAGCGATGTCTATGTGTATTGATGTCAGACTTGAAAGAAGGAGTACAAAACCCTCACCATAACAATTATTATCAATTAATCACAACCATTAATTACCATTCAAATGAAGGGCCATGATTTGGAGTAACTCTTTAGACTTACTCTTGGAGTCAATGGATCCCTTCTCTCTCTCTCTCTCTCTATATATATATATATATATATATATATATATATATATACACATGTTCACATTTGCACTGGCTAGTTCATCGATCATTGCAGTGGACAATGAACCTATGGCTTAGTCTGAGTGCATAGGTCATATGGGCTTTTATATTTGTTTTTAAGGATTGGAATTATCAGATTTTGGATTTACTGTTGTGAGCTTTCTTTGGAACTTAATGCAGGATTGTGAGGCCGAAATTGCAGATGGTATGGATCATTCAGATGTTCCTTATGTCCACCAGGCATTTCTGGCAGATTGGAGACCAGACATGTCTACTCTTAATCATTCAGAACACATTTCCTCGGCATCTGCAGAAGTAAATCTTGGCCATGATTCAATTTCACAAGATAGTCAGCTTTATAGAGGAATTAACAACTATGGTTTAAGTGGAAATGTTCAACATCAGAATGGTAATCAGCCCGCATTTCCATCCATATACAAGCTCCCCCTGCCTTTTCACTCTACATCTGATTTTAGGAGTGGCATGAAAGGTGCTCCCAGTGCAACTATTCCTAAAAACCCATTTTTGGGTGTGACCTCTAGCTCCAAGTACTGTTCTCGGCCATATCGGTCTCGGAGGCCAAATAGCGCTCACTTAGTAAAATTAGCACCGGGCTTGCCTCCTGTAAATCTTCCTCCATCTGTTCGTGTAGTTTCTCAGACTGCCTTTAAAGCTTTCGAGACTGGAACATCAAAAATTCATCCTTGTCGAGATGGTGTTAATGATGTTAGAAAGGATAATTCTGCGTCTCAAATTCCTCATGGTGAGAAAATTGGAATTGATCATCGTGCTAAACGTGCAAGACCTATGCCAAAAGACAGTGGGGTACATTCTCAATTAGAAAGTTCTGAAACTGCTGAAGGCAGATCTACTGTGGCAGAGAAATCCACTTACGCTGATCTCCAAATGCATCCTCTTCTGTTCCAGGTCACTGAAGTGGGTAACACACCTTATTATCCATTTAAATTTAACTCTGATCCTTCTAGTTCCTTCAGCTTCTTCTCAGGAAGACAGCCGCAATTAAATCTGAGTCTGTTCAGTAGTTCACAGCAACAAGGGCACGTTGATAGTGCTAACAAGTCATTGCAGTCAAAGAATTCCTCATTAAGGTTAGGAGGCATTGATTTTCACCCACTTCTGCAGAAATCTAATAATACACAGGCGCCAACTAGTTCGGATGCTATTCAGGCCGAGCCACTTGTTAATAGTGGTGTGCCTGATACAACTAATATATCTTCTGGTCTTTATGACAAATCCAATGAACTTGACTTGGAGATTCATCTAAGTTCTGTATCAGAAAGTGAGAAATCTATGAAAAGTAGACAGCTAAAGGAACACGTTCCTATAGAGTCTCAGCAAATCATAGCTAGTAGTGCAACAGAAATGAATGCTCCATATTGTCAGCAGGGTGGTAGAATTCCTTCACCGAGCGGCTGTAAACTTGCTTCAAGTGCCCCTTTAGTCGTTCCTGATGATAACATTACCAGATATGATGATGTTGGTAACCAGTCTCATCCTGAGATAGTGATGGAGCAAGAAGAGTTGAGCGATTCCGAGGAAGATATTGAAGAACATGTTGAGTTTGAGTGTGAGGAGATGGCTGATTCTGAGGGAGAGGATGGTTCAGGATGTGAACAAGCTTCTGAGGTTCTAAACAAGGTAGGTTCTTTATTTTTTTTGCAGTTAGTTTTAGATTTTGTGTCTTTGTGTGTGCTATATATGTTACAAATTTCAATATTGAGGAGAAATACATTCTTACAAATTTCAATAATGTGGAGAAATAACAAATCTTCTGTTATACAATACAGTTTTTTTTTTTTTTAACTTGAATCTTCTCTTATTTACTCCCTCCGTCCCTATATATAAGACCCTTTTGCCAAAATCACGGGAATTAAGATAGTGGATATTTGTATTAAAGTTGTTTGTAATCACTATTGTTTTTACAATTTTATCCTTTAAGAAAGAAGGTTAGTTTATGTTTTCAATATGTTATTTATTGTTGATTGAAGAAAAAGATGTATAATAAATAGGGGCATGTATGTAAAGAAATAATTAATGTGGTTGGAAATAACAAAGGGGTCTTATAAAAAGGGACAAAAAAAATTCTCAAAAGGGTCTTATAATTAGGGACGGAGGGAGTAGTTTTTATGCTGAACCATGAACTTTTAATTTTCATTCGGTTTTCAGCATATACTTTACTATTTGGTCCTCTCTGCTTACCATAAAAACTTTACTTTCTTGTCTTGAGTTTAATTATGTAACATGAAAATTCGCAAGTACACTTTTTGTTTGAGCCTTGCAATGAGATGGCATACATCTATATTGAGACTGCCCTGTCCATGTCTTTCCAAGTTTGACTCTGTTATTTGTTTGTCCTGTACGCATGCTACATTGGATGGTAATTAATATATCAGTTTGTCAATGCCAGCATGATAATTCTTTACTTTAGCAGACAAATTTGAATTCATGTTATTCTTGTGAGGTTCTCAGCTCTTCCATGCCATGTTTAAACTCAAAAGGCCCACATATAATTCATTTGTTATACATGTAAATCCAGCTTCCTTTATGCAAAGTTGCAAATTTTCTAATTTCAACTTTTGCTCCATGCTTTAATTCATATGTTTTTCATCAATCTATTAACTATTTGTTTCTGTTGCTTCTGGTTCATGACCATCTGCTGCCAACCTTATTCTGTTGAATAACCTTTATGCTGGGTGATGGTTGTTCATTTTTCTTTGCTTTATAGTCGTGTACCATTCAGCACCTCATTCTTCTTTGGTGCTGGTTCGTATTCTTAGTTTTAAAAATATTTTTTTTTCTTCCCTTATAACCTTGATTTTAATTTTGTTTTAGTTTGAGTGTGAGGAGATGTCTGATTCTGAAGAAGAGGATGGTTCAGGCTGCGAACAAGCTCCTGATGTTCCAAATGAGGTAGTTGCCTTATCTTTTTCACTAAGTTTTGTTTTAATCGTTTGTGTCTGTGTGTGTATATTACAAACTTAATATTGAGGGAAACATTTTACAAATTTCAATAATCGTAAGAGATAGTATATTTTTTCTCTTATATAGATATAGATTTTCTTATGTTTTCTTCAACATAAATCTTCCAAATGCAAAACTGAATATTTTTGTAAACCAAATTTTATGTTGAGCCACCGATTATTAATTTTCAATGTAGGTTTTCATCAGATGTTTAATGATGTGTTGCGTTTCTTACTCCTTACTATCACTTCTTTGTAATGATTTTTGTGTTAGGATAAAGAAAATATCTTGATGTTATGTCAGTATAGATGTTTGCTAAATGGTGGAGCTCAGTTTTTTGTTTTCTATTTATTTTTTATTTGCTAGACAATGCATTATTTTCTTGTAACAAGCTTAGTAAACCTTAGCTTGAGGGAGAGTATTAGAATAACAACAACAACCAAACATTATCCCACTAAGTGGGGTCGGCTACACGGATCAAATGACGCCATAATATTCTATCATATATCATATTTCTATCCAACTCATTAATCTTTAGATCTTTCTTAATAGTTTCTCTTTATAGTTTTTTTAGTTCTATAAGAAAATAAAATATCTTTTAATATATTGATATTATCTATTTTGAGACCGCCATTTACACATCTTTCCACGTTTGACTGTGTTATTTGTTTGTCCCTTGTGAGCTGTGACTCCTTAATTGGGTGGTAATTAGTATATAAGTCAGTCAGTGGCAACAACATAATAATTCTTTACTTGAGCAGGACATTTGAAAATAATGTTATCCTTATTAGGTTCTCAGCTTTAAATTCTGATCCATGCTTAGACTAGAAAATGCCCAGATAATTAAGTTTTTGCACTTACACATGTAAGTACACCTTCCTTAGAAAAATCTTTCTAGTTTCGACTTTTGCCTCATGCTTTAATAGATATCTTATTCTGTTGACTAAACTTTATGCTAGGTGGTGGTTGTGGTTATTTCTCTCTGTTTATAATCTTGAACCATTTAACTCCCACATTGGAGGTCCTTTAAGTTATTTAATTTTAACAAATTGGTTCTTTAAATTTTTTTCGTACCACTTAGGTCATTAATTAAAGGACCTAAGTGGTACGAAAAAAACTTAAAGACCAATTCGTTACAATTAACTAACTTAAAGACTTCTGGTATAATTTAGCCTTTTCTTTTTATGCTAGTTTATACTCTTGAGCAGTTTTTCAAAATATATTTCCTTCCATTATAACCTTCCTTTTAACTTTATTTTGTTAGGAGGTCCCAAGAGCCAATTCTGATATTCAACTTGATTCTTGTCTCCCTACAACTGATGCTATGCCAAATATGACTTTGATTAGTAAGGAAATGGATGACAAAAGTAATTCGTCGTGGCTAAGTTTAGACTTATGTTTAGACTTAAGTTTAGACTCAAGTAGATTCAAAAATCTTGTACCATCAAAGGCTATGCTTCAGCAGGTAACAACTGGTGAAGATTCTGCGTCCAAAAACTTCTCAATTGGTAAAGCAGTCATGGGGGAGGGACATTCCGAAGACATTGTACAATCGCCAAGCATAGGTCCTCGTGTGTGTAGACCACGAAAACCCAGGAAGCGTCGCAGCGAATTGAATACAAATAAATGATTGACCGTTGAAAAAATCAAACCATGATGGTAATGGTGAAGATAGCTTATTGATATTTTCTGGCAAGTCGTGTGCAAATTGGATTCAATGTTATTGAGTTCAGGACATGGTGGTAGTGTTCAAGACTTTTGATTGATGCACCATACTACCATCTAAATTCTGAGCTAACTGGACTTTGGACTTTTTGTTGTTGCTGCTGATGTTGTTGTTCGTCGTCGTCGTATTCGCCATCATCTAATATTATTGCAATTGTTGGATGGCAGTTAGTCAGAAGAGCTCAAGAAGCTGTTGTTAATGGCAGATCTTTCTCACATACACTAGTTGAAGTCCTTTACAGCATCAATGAACAGCTTCAAACCGACGATATCGAAGCTCCTCTAACTAAGCTTAGACCAGTGAAAAAAGTTGCTCTTGTTGTTTGCACTGGTGATAGAGGTCTCTGTGGTGGATTCAACAATGCAATATTGAAAAAAGCTGAAAATAGGATTGCTGAGTTGAAAGGTCTTGGACTTGATTACACTATTATCAGTGTTGGTAGAAAGGGTAACTCTTATTTCCTTCGTAGACCTTATATACCTGTTGATAGGTTTCTTGAAGGTGGAAACCTTCCTACTGCTAAATTTGCAGTTTGCTTCCACTGTCACCAAAAGGTGAAATCTGTGATATTAATGGAAACTGTGTTGATGCTGCCGAGGATGAGCTTTTCAGGTTAACAACAAAAGAAGGAAAGTTAACTGTTGAAAGAGATGCTGTTAGGTCTAAGACGATTGATTTTTCGCCGATTTTGCAGTTTGAGCAGGATCCTGTTCAGATTCTTGATGCACTTTTGCCACTTTATTTGAACAGTCAAATCTTGAGGGCTTTGCAGGAATCACTTGCTAGTGAATTAGCTGCTAGAATGAGTGCTATGAGTGGTGCTTGTGATAATGCTATTGAGTTGAAGAAGAATTTGTCAAGGGTTTATAATAGACAACGTCAAGCTAAGATCACTGGTGAAATCCTGGAAATTGTTGCTGGTGCTGATGCCTTGGTATAGAGTGTATTTATATGGTATATTCTCTCATCCATGGTTGGATTCCTTTGTAGGTATAATGGATATTGCCCTTTTCATTCTATATATAATATGCTTATGCTTGTATAAGACTGTTATGCTATGCATGCAATTGTTACAATTTTATTGTCTTTTCCTAATATGCAAACTTTGTGCACTAGGAAAACTGCAATTTAATTTGAAGTGGACTCACTCTTTGTTCAGGTTTTTTCCCTTCTGAGTTATATATAAATGTAATAACATATCTGTATAAATAATATTCAAAGAGTTCTCTGTGTTAATTTGTTCTATATGGGCATGGTTGTAGTCTGATATTCTTATAGTGAAATTTCACTTACTATTTTCTATGAATGAGTCACAAATTTGTTGTCTGCAATATGGTAATTTTGATTTGATACTTCGACAAATGTTGATTTTTGTCTCTATAATGACTCTTAAAGATATTCATGTATCTAAGTAATTAGATATAATAATTGCATAATTCCTGTCTTATGGAGTAACACATACCAGTACGTAGTAATTAGTAAGCAAGTAGTTGAGGGTATTCTGTTAACGTTGTTTCCTTGAAATCAAGTTATATGAGCAGATGAAAAAGTTGTTGAGCAATCCTTTGATTGATCCAAATATTTGTTATGATCCAAATATTTATTATGATCCTTAGAATCGTTACATATTTGTTATGATCCAAATATTTAAATATCAAGTGCAATGACTATGAGCACCCTTAGATGATGAGTGACCTTCTAAATGGATCTAAATGACTATTATGATGAGTGATAGTTTGCGGTGAAGTGAATGTGCCAAGTTTCACCGTGGAATTATACACAAGAAAACTATGGAAGGAAGTTAGTTAGTTAGCCTAACAGTTATTTCTCTCACTTTTACTCTTACTACATTTCCTTTCTTTTTCTCTATACTACCAAAAGCTGGTACACTACAATATTCTTATGTGACCTTGGAAAATTAGCGCCTAAAGAAAGGATGGTTGAGTCAATGTCCTTATGATTTCGACACCAGAAACATTTTTGTTCACAAATTCTATGATGGAGCTGTAGGAAATATGAATACTAGAGAACACTAAGGCCAAAACAAATTAGAAAGGATGGTTGAAAGTTTGTATCTGAAATTTTATTAGACTATAATAGCAAAACAGTTAACTTACAATAAGTTCATTATACTGAAATTAAGAAGGGTTCAAAGTAGCTGGTGAGATAAAGAATGATTTGACTTCAATTCTGTGATCAGAGGTGCAAATACAACTAAGATAGTTCCAAGAGAACTATTAGAGTTAGAATTTAAGAGAATTATTAGAGTTGGGATTTAATAACTATTCACTCAAGGTGAGGGTGTTGGTAAAATTTCTTTAGATTGGAACACTAAATTGCATTGTATCACAAGGATGCTGTTATGTACAAAATGTATATGAAATCTGTTCATATGCATCTTTGCAATATTTGCAGTATATCTGCCATGGTCAATAACTAGAGGAAGCGCTCTTTATAATCGGTATATATTATCACAAGCGTGTAGTCGAACATTCTTTGACGTGAGTGTCTAACGAAGCTCCTCCCACCACACCGCGTGTTCTTTCCCTTGAGAGTTGATGTATTTACAGCGAGTGTTTAACACCATTGTTGACGAATTCATTTTCGCCTCACCTTTCCTGCAAGCAAGAGTCCCACACAGTGTTGTTCTTTCCATCTTGCTATTTCCGGGTCAACCACCCTGTGCCGAGAGCAACACAACCAGTTCACTTTGTGAAAAATAGCATTTTTCCTTCTCAGTTTTACTTTCCTAAGATAATAGGTGAGAATCATGTCCGTTTCCTTTGTTTTTCTTCTTCATCAACTTCTATGGTTTAAACAATGCAAATCAACATTTAAATCTACATCTTTCACTTTGCTGACGTGTGATTTTTTTGTTCTTTTCGTTCCTGTCAATCATAATCATATAAATCTGAAATACATCGTGATAAATCTGTCCAAGTGGTACAACTCTAATCTATCCTAACAAAAATACACTAATCACTGACGCAATCCAGCGAACCCGCGTACGGGCGTGAAACCAGGTTACAAAAAAAAAGCGTGAAAAGTGGACATCCGCATAAAATAGTTAAAGTTTTGAAATAGGCGAATGGATTGGCCGTCAACACGGAACCAATCCAAGTGCCAACAACCTCTTGAATCAACAGCAGGCATAAATGCTCTTTCGAACAAACAACGCGTAAAAACTTAGATCGAGGGATGAGTTTAATACGTCAAGAACCAGACCCTTTCGGGTTAAACGAACAAACCCTTACGGGTTTATAACCACCACATACTCTGCTGAACAAGAGCTAAGAAAACACATACCATACTCACGAAGGCCCAAACAGCGAACAACACGACGACGGCGACGAAAGGCAGCCACCCACAAACACCACCAACGACTCAACCGGAACAACCGACCACATAAGCACTTTCAACAAGTACACTTTTAGTTTCAGTTGCCATGAAAAAAAAAAAAAAAAAGAGGAAGAAGGAGAGTGTGTAGTGTAGTTTCTTGATTGTAGTGAGGGTGTAATTTCATGTAAGAGGGAGAAAAAAAATGTGTAGTGTAGTTTTCGGTTAAATAGGGAGAAGGAGAAATACACTATTTTAGAAATACTGTCAATTTTATCTTTTTCGTGTTGCTTGTTTATGATTTGTTTTAGTTAGTAAATAAAAAGATGATATCGTTGATAAATTAGAAGAGAAAAATAATATTTGTGATATTTATGTTTTTTTTAAGAAGTTAAAATGAAATATTATAAATCACCGATTTGGAATTTCAAGCACAAGGAGTGTCTAAAAATTAGAAAAAAATCAAGTTACATCAAGAGACTGAGTCTAAGAATAGCAGTAACAAAGAACCAAAAAGACAAACCCGTTACAAAAAGATTCCCAAACAATGTAGAGAGTTTAGCCACCATAATTGATAGTTAAAAGTAAGATTGTGCCTTTTTGCTTTTAGTAACCAAAAAGACTGAATCTTGATTTTATCTAGAAGTTGTTATGACGAGGACTTATAAACACCCGAGCATTCCGTTTGTTCTAAATGACCCAAATACAAAATAGCCAAATGAGATTAAAAACTAAACGGACACTTTTATGAAAACGTGACAGTTATGTTCTGTTGATACAATAATAAAATTAAACATGAAAAAGAAAGATGTAGTGGAAGAAATGACAAAAAAGATAGAAACATGGATGGAGTAAACAAGATTAATAAAAAAGTTGATTTCTTTCATATATGACAATTGAAAAAGAAGATTTTCATCACATCAAAGAAGAAAAACTGATTACTGCAAATTGTTGAAAGATTGTGTAAGTTGGTAAACATTGTGATATCACAAAAGAAGGACATGATTTTAACACAACACAATGAAGAATTCTGAAAGGGCAAAATAGGGATATCTAGTTTATCTTTCATTTTTATTCTTAAATTCTTAATTTAATTGATACTCCATCCGTTTTTAAATATAAACAAATTTTACTTTTTAAGTTTATTCAATTAATGATGTATGTGGTTTATATTATGAATCACATATATCATTAATTGAATGAACCTACAAATTAAAATTTGTTTATATTTAGAAACAGAGAGTGAGTGTAGTAGATTAGAACGAATTCCAGCAAATTAACCAAATTTGTATGAGACTATTTTAATTTGGTGATATCCGAATGAAATTTAATCAATAAAAAGAAGGATATTGAAAAATTATGTGTTAAATAAAATATTTCACCTTTCATGCTTCCACCTTCATATTTTCATTAATTTAGTTCAAAAGACTGTGACTAAGACGTCCATATATTAATGATTTCATTGAAGATTTGAATACAAAACTCTCCATCAAAATTTTCCTTTCCTTTCTCACTCTAGTCAATAATTTATTATTGCTTCTCACCCTTCCATCAGATCAAAAGTCGAACCATTGTACAGTTCAATCATACATTGGTTTATGTATGCTATTTGGATTCTAATAATTCACCTTTTGTCAAAAAAAAAAAAAAAATCACCTATTCTTCTTCTAGTAATATATTATGTCTTTTTCATTTTATTTTATACAACTTTAGACTCTAGTATATTATATTTCATTCACGTAAAAACATGCTTTAATGCATTTGTATCCTAAACTAAAAAAGTCTTAGTCCTTATCGTATGACTTTTTTATCAGTAAATTTCTCTCAATATGAAAACTATAGGGATTCAGTGTCAATAGGAATAGGCGAGGAAGTGATTTAAAATAGATTGGTGATATATGTACCACCCCATGTGACAATACACCATTTACACCCACACAAAATTCTGACATGTGGCAACCTGTACCCCACACAAATAGAAGATAAAGTGTGGTTGTGAGATGAACTTACCAAAATATCCTTAATACATAGGGTGTATAATGAGGTGTACGAATAAAGGGTGTTCATGTAACATTTTCCTTTAAAATACTTGCATCCCATCGTTAAGAAATGAATTCTTTAACTTTGAGATTTTGGCGACTTAAATGTATCGAGAAGAAAATATTACAATAAAATTATTTAAATGAAAAAGAAAAATTGATTCGCTCTGTTTGATACAAGAGAAATGTAGAAGAGAGAGACATCAAAGAGAGAAAGAGGAGAGAAGTTGTGCATTTGTTACTTTTTTGTTTTTGACACCAGCACAATTTTTTTGTCTTTTATGCCGGTGTCTCAAATCGAAGTGCATAAAGGTCTAAATTCTCACTTCGTGCTACTCATTGCCGTGGGTTTGTACCGTGTGTGCATTTGTTTGGCTAGCATTTCATAGAGAGAGGAAGAGATGAACTTCCTAAAAGAAACAATAAATGTTTTTCTTGTAGACTAGGGTTAAACTGACCTCATCAACTCTTCAAGCAGTTTTAGATCAATGTCTGTTTGATTATCAGCAAAAGCATACTAGTCAAGATGGCGGATAAATGCTTAATCTTTTCTTTTGGACTTATTTGAAGTATAACACACTTTTTTCTTATCAACTGTATGTTTTATGCAGTTGTTGTACCTGACCAAGCTCTTGTCCTGGATTGGGTCTTTGCCGATGGTCCACCTCAAAATGCAGCTGTGTAGATAACAACCATAAGCTAGATTTCCATGCCATTGTCCCTTTGGCTACGCCTGACGCACAATATTGGGTTGAGGAAGAGCAACTTATATACCAAAAACTTCGGGAGGAGAGAAAGTTGAGAGAGGAAGCTATACGTGCAAAGGTTTGTTCTTGCCTTTGATGACTTCCAAGTTGTAGCATTTATTGGGTGAAACCCAAGTTCAACATTGAAAAGGATAATTTCTGAATTTTATTAAAAGTGCTGCCCTTCAACTTACAAGCCGGTTTTGTAAGGTTGAGTTAGATCAAATCTTTGTTGTCAATAGCAGCCTAACGCGGCGCGGAGCGGCTGAAAACAGCCTAGCGCGTTAGAACGCGACCGCACCGCGCGTTAGGAAAAAGCGGTCTAAAATCAGGTTTTGCGGCCGCTTTACGTGGAGCGGCTTTTCCAGGTCGAAACAAAATTACGAAATTATTCCTTACTTAAGTAACGTTAGAAGGGTTATTAATTTTGTCATTTTCAAAGCCCTATTTTCTTTCATCCATTCCATCGTAGAACACAGCCGCTTCTTCTCTTCTCTTCTCTTCATTCCATCGCAAAACAACACTTCATCTCATCTCTTCATCTCTTTCACCTCTTCATGTCAGATCAACACTTCATCTCTTCTCTTCTCTTCATTTCAGATCTCACTTCACCTCATTATTGGTTATAAAAATTAAAATAAATGCTTATTTATGATTTCGTTGACCCATATTGCTTGCTGAAAAGTCATACAATGAATGTGCCAGCTAATTGCTTGCTATTCTCAATATTATTTTAATGTTTTTAATGCTTTTTTTGGTTACAATGTTTTTAATGCTTATCTTTACCAAGAATTTTATTTTTAACGGTAATTTCCTAACTATACTCTCTTTTTCAAATGATTTGATTGTCTTTAGCCTTAATTTTTTGAAGGAAGCCTTAATGATCCTTATGTTTGATATTCTTTCAAAAAAGAATTGTATATTTAATATATTAGTTCATATATATTTTGATAGTTATTTTTCTGACAAATTATTTTAATAGTTAATATTATTGGTTATTAATTATTTTTCTTAATTTTAATATTATTTTATTTCAAATTATGAATACTTCATAAATTTTGAGTAATATTTAAGGTATTTTAGTATATTTTTTTGTATAGTATGATATTTTAATATTAAATATATTAGTGTCCGCGTCATGTAATAGTGCACGCGTCGCGCCCGCATACCGCGCCGCGTCAATTTTTGGGGTGGCCGCGCCGCGTTTCCGCTTTGACGACTATGGATCAAATATAAGAACCTAATAGGGTATCAAGGCTTATATGTTCGAGCTACCTACCATGTTTTCCATGCACCAGGCCTAGTTATTATGAGTGTGAGAGATTGTATTGGGAAAAACCCAAGTTCCACATTGAAAAACAGATAAGGCCTGAAAATAGTTTATAAAGAGTGACAGACTCACCTTACAAGTCGGTTTTGTAAGGATGAGTTGGCCCTATATAAAAATCTAATAATATTTTTCAATTGTTTGTGTTCTTTCTTGTGCACCTTAATGCACCGGAATGATTGTAGTAGCGTGGTCTTTTAGAGAAAACCCTCATTAAGTTGGTCCTCCTAAGTTATTTCACTACAGAAGATGTCCAAAAAACTTTAGTTGCCTAGTTAGTTCCTTAACTTTGAAACGTCACTGCATCAGCCTTAATTTTTTTTTGTTATTAAATTAGTTAACACACGCCAAAGATAAAGTGGTGACAGAAAATTACACATTTATGATGAATTTTGTGAATTAAACCTTTGAGAGACTTATTTAGTGGTATTTTTGCAAGACTACTGTGGTAAAGTTTTAGATCTTTGAGGAGATTAATTTGGTGACCGGAGTTATTTGAGGACTAATGTGACGACACAAGTTGAAAACCAACATATAACTTTGTCGAATGGGTTAAAGGATGTTATAGTGTGACTTTGGACCAACTTGGGGTCTGGTGGTCTTCTTATGATGTATAATCGTTATTAGTTCACCTTTTTTACTTTGGTTAGGTTGATAGTTGAAATTCTTTTGATGACTGTGTGGTTTAGAATGATACCTTTAACTGTTTGACTAAATTTTATTTGTCACTATTAGGAAGAAAAAAGATTAGCAGATACTCAAGCTATTGAATACTCATCTTGTTTATTTGGTTCTGTTCATGCTGTAGGCTGAAAAAACAGCACGAATGAAAACTTTGAAATCATTTTTGCTATCTCAAAAGCACATCGTCTTCACTTAGCCTCTTGATATTCAAGCAGGGAGTACAGTGACAGTGTTTTATAACCCCTCAAATACAAATCTGAATGGCAAACCTGAAGTTTGGTTTAGAGGCTCATTTAATCGCTGGTCTCATCGTAATGGTCCATTGCCACCTCAGAGAAGAGAATGGCACACACGTCAAAACATCAGGTTAGTCTCTTTTGTTTATACTCGAAAAATGACTGTACCATAGTATTATGGCAATTAGCAATATCAAGGATAATAATGTTTATTTGGTTGTTAAATTTGTTTATTCTATTTTTAAATGATAATCAGAGGGTATTATTTGTAAAATATGATCTCTCTTCCAAACATATTGCATTAATACTTTGGATGTTATCACCATTTATGATGTGATAATCTGGTTAGCAGATTACCGGTGTTAAAGGAGACAAAAAATGATAGCATCTGTCCTAAGCTGTAGACCGGCCTTGGATTTGAGCGCTGATATACTTCATATTCTCAAATATTATGAATAAAGCTGCACACAGTTTATTATCTATATCAACTATGGTTGAATTTAGATTTTATATCCACAACTTGTGTATAACAGATTAGAAACAGCTTTTCATGATGGACAATTTTACTATACTTTTGTAAATTTGGCATTATTCAACTTGGCACTAAGTCTAATTATGTTGTTCCAACCAGGAAATCTTGAAGAAGCTTGATGATTTTATGATTGTGCAGTTAAAGTTCCACTGGATGCATACATGATGGACTTTGTATTCTCTGAGAGTGAAAACGGTGGAGTTTTTGATAACAAATTTGGAATGGATTACCACATACCTGTTTTTGGAAGCATTGTGAAGGAACCTCCTTTGCATATCATTCATATTGCTGTTGAAATGGCCCCAATTGCAAAGGTAAGCTAACCTATTGCATGGAGCATTAAATTGGTTACTCTAGGAAATCATAAAATTTAGGGTTAATAGTATTTTTCACCCCTGTAATATGTCATTTCCGATTTTTGCCCTATAAAATTTTCGGTTTAATTTGTGTCCTCGTAAATTTTTTTTTTCTTCCGGAAAACACCCTTAATAGGCCATTTTCAGATTTTTTTTTTCAAGAAATTTTGGTTTTTGAATGGCCTATTAAGGGTGTTTTCTGGAAAAAAAATATATTTTACGAGGATGCAAATTAAACCGAAAATTTTATAGAGGCGAAAATCGGAAATGACATATATTACGGGGGTGAAAAACACTATTAACCCTAAAATTTAAAGAGGCTGCCTTATCTATAGTTGATCTTTAAGATTTCCACTTCACATTTTTTCTTACAGTGATTTCTTGTTCCACTCGTTATGCAAGCTAACATTTCTATTTGAAGAAGTTTGTTGCATTGTTACTGTAATCTCTCCAATTATTTAATTTTCAATGATAGTAGGAAGAAAAAGAGAGGCCAAAATTAAAAGAGTGCAATCTTAGTTAAGAAACAATAACTACTCTTATTTTCGTGAAGAGATACAATGATTGAATATAAAGGAAGAGTTGATTAGTAAATACTAACCAGTATGCTACAACTTAGGAAAGAAAAACAAAAGAGAAAGGTAAGAGATAATACATGTAGAAAGATAATGAGTAGAAAGAGAGGATATATGAGAACACTGTTACGGGATACAGTACAATGTGTAGTGACCCTCTCATATTTATATTACCAAGAGAGTAAGCCGAAACCCTAGTAACTTGATATAACAACTCTTAACTCGCATTCTCAAGCTGGAGCGTAGACTAATCAAACCAAGCTTGTTACAAATGAAATCACTGCGCACTCCATTCAATGCTTTTGTAAACAAATCCACTATTGTCACTTGTCCTAACATTGGAATTAAGTAGATATAAGTTTCTGTTAAACCTACTAGCGGATGAAGTGACAATCTACAATGTGTTTTGTTTTTTCATTAAAAACTGTGTCTGATGTTATATGTATGACAGCTTGGTTACCACACCACAATTTCACCTGACAAGTATTGCCAAATGGCATCTCATCACAATTTCACATGTAATTTGAGCCATAGCCCTGTACTACGCTTTTATACTAAATCCTGCCCCCATATCTCGTTTCTTACTTTTCTAGGGTATCATATTACCTCCCAAAAATACACAATATCTTTTGTGGTATAGGCTTCCGGTCCACAGGAGATCCTGCACAATCTGAATAAAAAGAGCATCCACCTTCACATGACCATGCATGGTTTTGGTACACAATTCCCTTTCCTACAGCATTCTTCAGATACTTAACAATGCGGATTAGTGTTTGTCAATGAGTTTCAGTAGGAGAAGACATAAACTAACTTACTGGAGAAACAATATCATGTATAGTGATTAGTGATAGTTAGGTAATTCAGCTTCCCCACCAATCTGCTCCATCTTTAGAATTTGACTAGCATTAGATTTTTCCAACAATAACACCCAACAAAGTCTAGTGTGGTCATCTGGAAAGGTCATGAACCATTTTTTGTTGGAGAGTGTACTCGTTTTGTTAGAACCCCAGCATCATTTCTTTATTACAAAAAAAATTACGAAAATAAATTTTTTAAATACCGAAATCATAGGTCGCATACTATATTAGTTTGATTAAATATAGATGATTAAATTGCATCCTCACATAGCTTGGCTTTTCTGAAAGATAGTTGTTCCCTTTCATCAGTTGTTATGGCATTTTTTTGTTCTCAAACTGGATGACACTTGTTATTATATTATTAATGCAGAGAACATTTGAGAGTTATTTTAACATATTTTTTCTGTTTCTGATGGTGTTCATTTTTGAAAGGTTGGAGGCCTTGGTGATGTTGTTACTAGTCTATCCCGAGCAGTTCAAGATTTAAATCACAATGTGGATATCATCCTTCCAAAGTATGACTGCTTGAACCTTAGCAATGTAAGCTTCTTTTTTTGTCACACTTATATTTCATCCTCTACCCTGCATTAGATATTTAATGTATGTTCCTTAATTCATGAGTTTTCTAATCCCTTCCTAACTCTATCGAATACACCGATGTTGTTATTATAAAAATATAATATTGTTTGAGTTTCAACTTTCAATGTGTAACTTGTTGATAATCAAAGTAGTGGAAATTCAAGTATCGTTTGACTTGCATCTGCAGGAAATGCATGGCATGTTGAGAACATTTCTAAATATTTGGCTGTTGAGCACCTGCTTAAGTGTCTCATAAAAGACATGAATACAATTGTCGAGCATTTTCTGTAGCATTTTGTGGGAAAAATGCAGATTTCTTGTTTTTGTTTTAGTTAATGTTATTCATATCTGTTGATCAACTGAATTCTGATGCAGGTAAAGGACTTTCAATTTCACAAAAGCTATTTCTGGAGTGGGACTGAAATAAAAGTATGGCACGGAAAGGTCGAAGGCCTCTCTGTCTACTTCTTGGAGCCTCAGAATGGGTATAAGCTCTCGATCTTGATCTCTTTCTTACAAACTTAAAAATAACTGATTCTTTTATGCCAGGGTGTTGATTTTTTTATTTTTATTTTTAAAAAAAATACCTAATTGTCTATCAATTTTCTAGGTTAGAGTAATGCCATGCTGAGATAAAATGTAAGCTTTTATGGTTAGTCCGCTACTAATAAGTACACAAGTTGGTAATGGAGCAAGACTGGTCTTGGAACCGGCCTGCTCTCGACTATTTGGAACTTTACCATGCAGCACGCAAGTTGGAATGAGATTTTAATGAGCGGGAAGTCATGCAAATTAAGATTCATCCCTTTTGTACAGCTTTAGCCTAAAGTATAGTTAGTGCACATAATGAATCCTAGTGAAAAGATCACAGCAAGGTGACAGACATCATTTGTAGAGACCAGCCTCTTGTTCATTATTTTATCGGCACACAATAATGTAGGTAAGCATTTCATAGCTTTAGTATATATGCTGAGAGATTGAGCTTTGATGAGAGTTGTTGAACAAGAGAAGAGAAGCAAGCAGATGATAAAAGAATTTCAAATAAAATAATATGTTCATTAAAATGTAATAATTAACAGATCGAATAAATTTGGTGATAAGAGGAATGTTGGCGACATGTTATCCAAATCAAGTTTTGGTTCCAGCTTTTCAACATTGTTGTGCAGTAAATAAACTCGTAGATGCACTTGTAGGCGAATATTTTTGTTTGCACGAGACTTTACCAGTGTTGTGGGCAGAAAAGCGACACAGCGAGGGGTAACAAGTGGGAATACAGCGCAGTGGCGGCGGCTGAAGAGGGTTTCCTCCCAAAAATAGTAGTTCCATAAAATTTAATGTCATTAAAATAGTGATGAAGAGTAAAACAATGAAGATATTTTCAGAGAAAATTAAGAGGATATAAACTCATATTTTAAACCCTAGTTTAGTGTGATTCAAACATAATTGACTCCACTAACATATATCTTATCTAATAAAACAAAGGTTTGTATTTCATATACACAATTTATTGGCTAATGAGGGAGTATGGTTGCCATAATCCTATGTTATTTGGGAGCTTATTTTCCTACGCCTCACATGTATTTTGGATTGATAAATCTAAAAGGGAAGGTACACCTAAACAAAAATTGTGTTTTCTTCGAGTAAGTGTACTTTCTAATGTTGGACCGTTTTTAAGTTGTTCTCTTGCATTTATGAATTTCTCCAGATTAGTGTACTCATATTTACAAGCCAATAATAAATAAAAACAAATTACAAATCTACCTTAAATAGTTGTCTTTCAAATTGATGTTGAAAAACAATTTCACAGTTTTATTATATTTATATTTTACATAAAATGATTACATTAGTTTGATATAAAAGAAATATAAGCATATACAATTATACATGTACTTTTTATTTAAAGATGATCATGGATGAATGTAGTAAATACTATGTGCTTAATCCTCTGAATTTGGCGAATCAGTAGAATGGTAATTTTTTTGTTTTGGGATTGGAAACGTTTGATTTGCAAAAGGGTGCGGTGATTGTGAGAAAATAATGAGTTTTGAAATCAACAGTCTCCTCAATTTTTTCATTTTGATTTGCCCAGAAGGTGTCAAGTTTTTCTTGGTTTTGTTTACAGATCTTGTTGTTTTTCCTTATTGTCGTTTAAGGTATCTTTTTTTTTTGCATAAATTGAGAAATGCAATACAATTGTTTTATCCCCTAAAAAAAATACAATTGTTTAAAGACGTGAATTTTTTACTAAACTAACCTTATTTACTATTTTTTATGTTTTCTACCATCATAAATTCAAACCGAAATATAATGCTTTGAGATTGAGAGTAGTGTATGTATATAGTATTTTTTAGATGACCGAATTGGAAAGAATAATGATGAAATCCACGTCGAAAAGTAAAAATGACATTTATTTTGAAACAAATAATTACAATAACTCTTTAAATAAACTGTCAATTTAATCTTTAAGATACCACTCTCTTCAATTTAATCTCTAAAGTGTGTAAATATACACATTTTTGTCAATTGAGTCCATGCTATTTAGGTGTTAAGAGACGAAATAATTTACGCATTTTTGGTATTCTTTATGAACTAAATTGGAAGACTACATATAATTTAAGACTGCTTATTATTTTCATAAAATTTATGGACTATATTTATTATTATGAGCAGTGCTAAATGGTGCGAAGATTTTTTCCGCACATAGTACACGAATAAGTAGCTTAACGTGCAAACTCATTATTTAAGGTTAAATTTCATTAAAAAAAATGGTCAAAATATAATATTTCTATTATGGAATTGGTAGTAAGGACTCATTTTTTGATAACCTTTGGATGGCTGCTAGACTGCCACCACTTGTAGCCTTTCTGCAACCTGTTTGTTTTGTTTTCAATCAGTGGAGAGGCAAAATTTGCATATTGAATAGTGAGTGGTGGTAACAATATGGCACCCACGGCTTATTTCAAGGATTAGTTTTGTCATTTTGGCTCAAACAATGAATGAGAAAGAAAGATATCGGACGGTCCTTAATGCTACACATCATTCGCGTGGATTGTGCGACACTTATCTTCGCACACTTAAGTATTATCCTATTAGAGCAATGCTAAATAGTGCGAAGATGTTTTTCGCACATAGTACACGAATAAGTAGCTTAACGTGCAAACTCATTATTTAAGGTTAAATTTTATTAAAAAAAATGGTCAAAATATAATATTTCTATTATGGAATTGGTAGTAAGGACTCATTTTTTGATAACCTTTGGATGGCTGCTAGACTGCCACCACTTGTAGCCTTTCTGCAACCTGTTTGTTTTGTTTTCAATCAGTGGAGGGGCAAAATTTGCATATTGAATAGTGAGCGGTGGTAACAATATGGCACCCACGGCTTATTTCAAGGATTAGTTTTGTCATTTTAGCTCAAATAATGAATGAGAAAGAAAGATATCGAACGGTCCTTAATGCTACACATCATTCGCGTGGATTGTGCGACACTTATCTTCGCACACTTAAGTATTATCCTATTATTATTCTCATTTATGAAATATATGTCATGCAATAGATAATTAATAACAAAGAAAAATTACACGATACGCCAGATTATATTGAATGAAAGCGGGCAAAAGATGAATGACATGCCGCATTGAACAGAGCGAATAATGAACATACTTCCATTTTTACAACAAATCACTTTTAATAAAGTTCTATAAAGTTGATCATTATTTTGAAGTTTTCTTTGATATTCTTTAACCTTTCACATGGTCTCAAACTTGGATTCATTTGCATGTGCTTCACCATACTTATTATTATTATTATTATTTTAACAAATCAAAATGGGATTATATTATCACAACAAAAGCAATTTCCAAGCACAAGGTGTGTCTAGAAAACTACTACAAGATACAAAGTGTTACAAAGTCCAAAATAAGAGAATCTAGCAGTGGTTAGCCAATTCCTAAACATGTTATAGGACTTGACCACCACATCCGAGTACCAAAAACAAACATGACTTTTTTAGCTTTCAGCCACCCTAATGATAACAGTTTAATCTTATCCAACAACCTTGGGACATCCGTTACAACATTATTAAACAGTCGGTTATTACGTTCGTTCCACACAATCCAAGTACATAGAATCCAGATTAGCTGTAAAAAGGAACGTTTAGCTTTACCAACACCTGCCAAATAAGTAAACTGCACCAAATGATCAGGAAAATTATTAGAATCCACCCCCATAAAACCTAGCCAATTGCGCACCTGCTGCCATAATAAAACAGAATTTGGGCAAAATAAAAATAAATGTTCGGCTGTTTCAACATGACCGCATCATGTATCACAAAGTGTCGCCTCTGAATGAAGAACACCACGAGCTGCCAAATTTGCTTTTGTGGGTAACTGATCCGAAGAAGTCTCCAAGCAAAAATCGAGACCTTCAAGGGGACCTGATGATGCCAAACTAGCTCCAAAGCATCGTCTACAAGAGGATTGGCACCCTCTGTTAAAAGATCATAAGCTCCTCGAACAGCATAACCTCCCAAAGGGTCAGGTAACCACAACCATCTGTCAGAAACATTAGGCAACAAAGAAACATCAAAGTAAAGCCCTAAGCTCCTCTAATAAATTCTCCTCCCAATCCCACAACTTACGTCTCCACCTCCACCCATCCCCTCCCTGCTCCAGGCCAAGAGAGAACATATTCGCCACAGAAATGGTTTTGTTCTCAGCTAAGTCAAACAACCTACGAAACCGCTCACTAAAAGGAACATCACCAAACCACCTATGAGACCAAAACAACGTATCAGCACCATCCCCCACCTTCCTATGCACCCTATCGTCAAACCAACTGCCCCCTACATCACCAACACCCTCCAAATCCTCCCTACCTTCCGCCACCAAGAAGAACAACTCCAGCCCCCATACTTATTTTTGTTAACTCAAATTGTGTCTTCTTTCTTCGGTGTTAGCATTTGCCAACTTCATTTATCTTTTTTCCGACATTTATTTTATACAACAACTGCATGGTGCAATAGTTGTAACAACGAGGGCCATTAGATCTAAGGAAGTCTATTTCAATAAATATAAGGAAGTCCATAACTGCTACACCATATAACTATATTATATTTTTATAATTCGTTCTAATGTATTTAGGAGCTTCTTTTCATACTCCCAACAGATTTTTTTTTAGATTATCCTCTCTTGTTTAGAGGGTATTTACCCTCTCATGATATGAACCAATCAAAATGTAATATACATTGACAACATTAAATGTCATAAATGAGTCAATTTTTTTTTCTAAAAAGAGAATCAATTATAATCATATGATAACTTTTAATACTTTTATTTTTATTTAATTATAGACATGATTACATTAGAGGTCCTTTATCTTATTTATTTGTTACATTTTGATCCTTTATCTTTATTTTTTTCCACTTAGGTCTTTTATCTCTTATAAAAGCACATATATGTCCTTTTTCTCATTTTTAAAAAAAAAAAATACATAATTGTATTTTTTAAAATATATTTTTATTAAAAATGAAAAAAATCCAAAAATATGATGAAGATGTTCATCATCTTCATCTTCTTCCTCTGAATCTTCATCATCTTCATTGAATCAAAAAAATTCTACACAAATATATCTCCAAATATCATAAATTAATATTATATTCACCTCAAATCTTCTTTTAAACACAAAAATCAAAACCCTGTAGAGAAAGAGATTTAGTTTCATCACAAAAAAAAAATTAGTTATATAAATTGTCATGCTGTATATTATTATTATTATTATTATTATTATTATTATTATTTTCTAACTCAATATTCAAGTCCGACATAAAAATAACCCTAAAATTGAGAGCAACTTTGCACATCAATTTTGTTGTTTTCAGAACAATCTTAACTTTCGTAAAGCCTAACCATTCCGCCAGTGAGTAAGCTTCCACCATCCGTCTTGCAACATTTGTGAAATTAAGGTTTTGATTTTTGTGTTTAAAAGAAGATTTGAGGTGAATATAACAATAATTCACGATATTTTGAGATATATTTTAGTAGATTTTTTTATTTAAAGAAGATGATGAAGATTCAAAGGAAGAAGATGAAAATGATGAACGTCTTCATCATATTTTTGGATTTTTTTTCAGTTTTAATAAAAAATATTTTTAAAAATAAAATTATGTATTTTTTAATAAAAAAAATGAGAAAAAAGATGTATATGTGCTTTTAGAGAGATAAATGACCTAAACGGGAAAAAATAAAGATAAAGGATCAAAGTGTTACAAATAAGTAAGATAAAGGACCCATAATGTAATATTGTCTTAATTATATTTAGGTGTTTAATCTTAATTAATTTACACTACAGGACTGACTTAGAACAATAAAAATTTCACATCAAATTTTTTTCATCTGAATGTCCTTAAATTTATTAGTTATATTCATAAAAAAATTTCTTCCCATTTTGATTGTTCAATTTTGTCGTTCTCAACTGCCGCAATTTTCAATTTTCGTGAGAATCGTCGTCGTTCGTTTGATTCCAAATATCGTGAGAATTGCCGTTATTTCCAGTACCACGTCAGGTATGTTGACTTGATTTTTCTTTTTGGTTTGTTTTTGTTGTTGTTGTGAGGTAGTTAATTATAACAATTGAATAAGTCATCCGTTGTACTTTGAGGGCTGCTAGCAGGTGTTGCCGCTGTGATGTTGTGAGAGTTTGCTGCATTTTTTTGGTTGCTGCTGAAATAGTTATGTGATGAGGTTTTTGTTCTTTTGTTTGGACTTAATGGTTGTTCCTGATAGTGAGGCAGGTCTATGCGTGTTAACAAATTTTATTAGGTTGGCTGCTTAAATAAAAAAAATAAGTCACAATATCTGACACGGTTCTAGAAACAACGACAATTCTCACTATAATTGAAAACTGCGGCAGTTTGAAACTACAAAATTGAACAATCAAAATGGGAAGAAGAATGAAAAAGAAACAAGAATTTATCAATATGGAAGAATAAAGAAGAAGAAATTTAAATGAAGGAGATGTTTTTGTTCTCACGTTTCGGGGTTCTGGAATGGAAGAAATTTTATGAATGTAAATGATGAATTTAAGGACATCCAGATGAAAAAAATTTGATGTAAAATTTTATTTGTTATAAGTTTTGTAGTGTAAAGTAATTTAGATTGAACACCTTAATATAAAAAAAATAAACCATTTGCTGTTTTAAAAAAAATTAAATAAAAATTAAAAGCATTAAAAGTTACCTTATGATTAAGATTAACTCTCCTTAAAAAAAAAAATTAAGATTAACTCTTTTATTTTTAGAAAAAAAACTACTTATTTATTTAACATTTAATGTTACCTATGTATATTATATTTTGATTGATTGATATCATGAAAGGGTAATTACTCTCTAAACAAGAGAGGTAATGTAATCCTCACCCTCCCAACATGGTATTTAGGATGGATAAATCTAAAAGGAACAATTATGTTTTCTTCTTGGAAGCATACTTTCAATTGGGTGCAGTTTTTTTCTTCTTTCAGAAACCAAAAGAATAAAAGTAGCTCTCGTGCATTTATGAGTCTTGTTATCAATATTTTTCAGATTAGTGTACTCATATTCACAAGCTAAAAAATAAATAAAAACAAATTATAAATCAATCTTAAATAGTTGTCTTTTAAATTGATGTTGAAAAACAATTTAATAGTTTTATTATATTTATATTTTACATAATAACGGTTACATCAACTTAATATGAAAGAAACATAAACATACATAGGTACTTTTATTTAAAGATAAACATGGATGCATGGTAAGTACTACTGCTTTAATCGTCTGAATTTGAAAAATCAGTAGAAGGGTCGTTTTCTTTCTTTGGGGTCGGAAATATTTGATTTGCAAAAGGATGTGATGGAGGTTGATTGGGAAGATGTCTTCCCATAAGCATTCTTGGAGGACCATATGATGGACCTGCAGCATATTGAGGTGGAACATGAACCGGCATAGGTAGGTATAGGTAGATAATAAGGAACATTTTCTAGTAAATAGTCAATTTTCCCCCTGAAATTGTAAGTTTCATCAATTACCCTCCTGAAATTAACAAAACTTCAATTACCCCCGGAAATTTCACAACGTTAGTCAATTTACCCCCTCCATCAATTTTTTCTGTTAGTGAACATGACGTTTTGCAAATACCCCCTGAAGTTTTGCACTTATGTGCAAAATGCCCCCCAAACTTAAAAATTTATATTATTTTTTTCTTAAAAACAAACAATTAATAGTTAAATATTAAATCTAACTATTAATTTTGGAGTTTGGAAAAACTACATACATATATACATCAAAATAGAGAAAAATGTGTATTTTTAAAGTGACAATAATTTCTAATAGACAAATTATTATTTTTAGAGGTTTATAAACAAATTAATAATCAGATTTAAATTTATATTTTCTCCTTCACCATCTTAGTTTTTTAACTCCTCCAACTCCTTCAACAATTTGCTCAAACCATTTAAACTACACAACCGCTAATATTAATCCACAAATCATCCTATTATTGTCACTTTAAAAAATACATATTTTTTCCCATTTTGGAGCCTATTTTGATGTATATATGCATGTAGTTTTCCTAAATTCCAAAATTAATAGTTATTTTTAATATTTAACTATTAATTGTTTGTTTTTAAGAATAAAATAATATAAATTTTTAAGTTTAGGGGCATTTTGCACATAAGTGCAAAACTTCAGGGGGGGTATTTGCAAAACGTCATGTTCACTAACAGAAAAATTTGACGGAGGGGTAAATTGACTAACGTTGTGAAATTTCAGGGGGGTAATTGAAGTTTTGTTAATTTCAAGGAGATAATTGATGAAACTTACAATTTCAGGGGGGAAATTGACCATTTACTCGAACATTTTCTCTTCTTGGTATACCCATAAATATGTCACGCTCCATTGTTTTTTCCCTGGGGACAATATCAACTAGGAAATCAAACACTGCATTACTTGAGACAGCAGATGCAATATCAGTCTTTTGAAGTGTATTTCTTTTGTTCACCTCTGCATTAGCCCATGATCTTGTTGCAAGCTCCATAATAAACATTTCACACGCCTTAGCAAACAAAATAGGTGCCTCAGCTGATATCATACTTGTTGGAGCTTGAGTGCTTCACTGCACTATACTCATACACTCACCATGATAGAGAGAGAAGAGTTTGTTAGATCTGAATAATAGAAAGTAATATTCAGTGAGCTCTAATTTGCATCAGTGTATTCATTCATTATATACTCAATACATGTGTTACTCATAAAACAAATAACAGCAAAAAAACATTCATCTAAACTAGTTCATTACAATCAACAACATTCAGCAAATTCCTCAGTTTCTTGAAAGTTTCTGACTTCAATGCCTTGGTAAAAATATCTGCTAGCTGCATATCAGTCCTGTAGTAACTCAGCTTCAGCCTTCCTTTAGTGACTTGATCTCTCAAGAAATGATAACGAGTCTCTATGTGCTTGGATCTACCATGTGCAACTGGGTGTTTGGCCAAGCTAATTACAGATTTGTTGTCCACAAATAGCTCCACAACACCTTCCTTTTTTATCATCAGCTCCTGCATCAAATTATCCAACCAGATTGCATGACAGGCTCCCATTGATGCTGCAATATACTCAGCTTCACATGAGGACAATGCCACATCAGATTCCTTCTTTGAACTCCATGAAATAGGACCTGTTCCAAGCAAAAGTACAGAGCCAGCAGTGCTCTTTCTGTTAGTTTTGTCACCTCCCCAATCAACATCAGTAAATCCATAAAGACCTTTCACATTTTCCTTGCATTTGCTAGGTAACAGAATTCCATATGTCATTGTGCCTTTGACATATCTTAGAATTCGTTTTGCAGCAGCTACGTGAGATGTTGTAGGCCTGTTGATGTAGTATTTTTCTATCAATCAAAAGTAAGTATTTTTGTGTATATCGTCTCCACAGGGACTAGCGCGATATTAAAGTCATTCAACAATCAATATTGTTCTAAGTGTATGGATTTAAAATGCGTGTTTGTGTAAACTATATTAACTATTTGACATAAAATAAATAGAGAAGAGATATGATCATTTCGCTTGGGGTTAGAGATATCAACCAAGCGTAACAGCTGCAATCTCTCGATCAATTAACGGATTCTAGCTTTTTAAACGATATTATCACAATCACTCGACAATATCATTCGTGTCCAAATGATATCGTTATTTCTAAGGGATTGTTTAAATATCGATTTCCCAAACATTTAAACTATCACGAAGTCGATTGGATAATTTAATCGACGATTTCCCAACCGATTAATTTACCCAAAAGCATTAAGTCCTAGATTAAAAGTGATTATCAAATATTAACATCCATGTCTAGAGTGATAACTTAAGATAGATTGTTATTCTATTTCTAGATTCAAAAGTATGTGTCCATATCATTTTGAATCTCAATAAAACAATAAAAACAAGAATAACAACAATATTGAATAAATTGCTAGAACCATATATTAAATGATCAAAAGATTACATAATAGCTTGTTTGAATACCTCAAAACCACAAGAATGGATGTAGCTACATATGTTTATGATAACTTTGCAAAGGATGAAGAAAGATGAAGACTCCATGCCTAGACTCATGATGTCTCAACAAATCTTGAGTAGAATCTACTCCTAACACCTTGCTTTGTGTTTCTCTATATAAATGCATCTTTCTCCAAAACCAAAAAAATCAAAAAATGATGTGCTTCCTCCCCCAAAAACGTGTTACTGCTTGTGCGGCTAACCACCAACGTGAATGAATGGTTCTATTCCATGATGGCTTGTTTTATATCTTTGTCCTTTTGAAAACCTAACTTACCTTTCATTCTTCCCATAACAGCCCACGTTGCTTTTTTCTTTGGCCACTTGTATTACTTTCTATTCACACCTCCTTTAATTAAAAGATCAGCTTTGGTGCAAACCAACTTCTTTCATTTTATCCAATGAGTCAACACACAAGGACATGTTTCTTGTTATTCTCTTTAGCCTCGAAAGCATGCAATTTATTCCTTTCTCTTATTAGGTCATGTGGCCATTGAACAATAGTAACTATTGGTAAAAATATACTACTTGACTCAATAAATCAAAAACTACAATTTATTTAAAATGAATCTAAATTAAGTACTAAACTAATATAATTAGACCAAAAATTTAATTAAAATGACACTAATAATATGATATGACAAACTGTCATCACCTGTCCATAACTCTGTTAATCAAGCCTACACTGAAAACAATGTCAGGTCTAGTGTTACAAAGATATCTCTGTGCCCCAACTACCTGTCTAAATTATGTAGCATCAACCTCTGGCTCATCAGCATCTTTATCAAGCCATAATCTTGCTTCTGCTGGTGTTTCAGCACCATTACAGTGTTGCAAGTTGAATCTTTTTAGTATATCTGAAGCATACTTCTTCTGTGACAGTAGCACACCATCTTTAGTACTTTGAAATTCAATTCCTAGAAAGTAAGAAATCTCCCCTAGGTCTGTCATTTCAAAGACATTCATCATTTTCTTCTTAAACTCAATTACTTTTTCTTCATTATTTCCAGTAACCAGTAAATCATCAATATAGAGACACAACATTACCACATCACCACCCCTGACTTCACATACACACCATGCTTAGAGATACATCTCACATACCCCATGTTGATCAAGCTCTTATCTATTTTCTTGTTCTAAAAGCTCGTGGAGCTTGTTTCAAGCCATATAAGGCTTTTCTCAGTTTTAAGACTTTGTTCTCACTTCCTTGTTTCACAAAACCTGATGGTTGTTCAACATATACTTCCTCTTCCAATTCTCCATTTAGAAAAGCGGATTTTACATCAAGTTGATGTATTTTCCACCCTTGCATACTAGCATGAGCTACCACAACTCTCACAGTTTCAAGTCTTGCAACGAGTGCAAATACTTCTTCATAGTCAACACCATGTCTTTGGAGGAATCCTCTAGCCACCAACCGTGCTTTGTACTTCACCACTTCACCTTTAGGATTGACCTTTACTTTGTACACCCACTTCACACCTATTGCTTTCTTTCCTTTGGGTAATTCAACCAATCCCCAAGTCAAATTTTTCTCTATTGATCTGATTTCCTCTTTCATAGCTTCTAGCCACTGAGAATTCTTCATTGCTTCCTCCAAAGTTACTGGTTCTGTTTCAGCAAGAAGTGCAGAGTGCACTATGTCACCTTCATCATTGATTGCACGATCAAACATTATCTCACAATCATTTAACCTTGCAGGGACCTGTTTTTGTCTTAGTGATCTTCTTGGTATCTCAGGACCACCACCTTCACCATCACTTTCTTCCACTGCCTCAAGTTCACCCTCAGGATTTAATTCTATTTCACCAGCAGGTACATCAAACAGATTTTGTTCTACACCAGTAGAACTCTCACCCTTATCACTCCATTTCCATGTTTTCCCCTCATCAAACACAACATCTCTACTAATTTTAAATTATAACTTTGGTCTTTAGCCTGTGCCATTATTTTCTAAATTATTCCATTTGTTTATGAATTACTGGTCATATTGTTTTCAAGTTTTCCCATAAAATTCAGATACGATAGTTCTCCACCCTCTTTTTGTGAAGGTAATTCTGATGTGCATTCCCAGTGGGGTTTATCAGACCTTTATTAGTAATTTGCACGGGCATACACTTTCAAATGCTCAAAACAAACAGAAAATGAACATCTAAAATAATATTACAATGTAGAAAATGCCAATCAACATCATAAACAACCTTATAAACAAATTAATGTTTAAATAACATTCATGAAGGTGTATCACAGACGTGTACATCGCCCTTTAAGAATTTATTAAACTCAACTAATTTATTAAACTAAATCCTAATCAAAACTCTAGTAAACTAACCAAATTAAATATATTGTATTACTTGGTAACGATACATGCACCAAGTCTAAAAGAGATTGTCCAATGATCAAGTAGTTTTTTTGGCTATAATTAACTTGCACATTAAATAAATTAACTTGTGATTAATTTATTAAGCTCTTTTATGAATGAACATGGAATCCGAGAGAATGTTTGAGGAGGATTCGTTAGTGGTGCGGTGTGACTGTTGTTTTCCTGCTGGCCTCTGCCGTGTTTGTCTGCTGAGAGTGGCCAGTTCGGCCTGGTTTTGGCTACTGTCAGCTGGGAGTTTTTAGTTTTTCCAAGTATTTTTTGTTGTTCTCCTTTTGGTTTGTGGTTTGCCGCACCTGTTATTCTTCTTGTAACAGTGGCTTTTAGCACTTCTTGTGCAAGCCTTTTGTTTAATATATGCTGTTTCAAAAAAAAAAAAAATACTTCCACACAAGGATGGTGTATTTGTAATGAGTACAATATTAAAAACTAGGTTTAAATTGTTTATGTGATGCTTTGAGAATGATCTCAACTAGGGTATTTATAGCCCTTGCTTGTTTTTCCGTGACTTAAGTCTCAAGCAACCTAGACCTTAAATCTTTTTACAGTGCTCTACATGCTTCTAGAAGCCTCTTGAGGTGGCGCCCCTGGGGGGACGTGCTTAGGCTTTAAGAGCCCTTTTGGAGGGCGCCTAAGCCCTTCTGGAGGGCAGTTGTGCCCTAGAAATGGATTGACGGTCCATATGGATTTTCATCATAGAAAAGTATTTGAGGACTTGGAACTTCAACAAGGAGTTGAGGTTAATTTCTATTTATATGGAATAGAGTGTTCAAGTGAAAAGAAAAAGGATGAGGTGAATATATTAGTGCATGTTGAGGTGGGAATGATCGAGTCCATCATTATCTGCAAAGTTGACTGCTCAAATCTAACAGTAGGATTGGTAGTAAATTTGGAAAAGAGAGAAGGATTTGTTTGCAATTTAAATAAAATTATAATTTGAACTTTTAGGTCAAATTAAAAGGGATAAATTCATACTCCACTTCCGGCAAAGACCACCTTAACCGTAAACACACACTTTGACCTAAGAACATTAGGACCACCATAATTATCATTAGCAGTCTTAGTCTCTTGGAAGGGCCACGTATGGATTGGAAAACTGAATGATAATCACATGTACATGAAAGAGATTGAGCCCACTTTGGTTTTTTTGCAACTTTATCAAAGGTCAAGCAATAGAAAAACATGGAATGCATTCCTTCAAATGCATTTTATTATTTCATGTTCATCTACAAGCTGGGACCCAAGAATCGACTCTTGTACATGTGAGATTGTTTTTTCACTTTCTTAAGCGTGAGAAAGCAATGGTGATAAGTTAAAAGCTGCGGGAACTAAGGTTGATTACTAGAGGGACCATATTGCACATGACAGGGGGTAAATCTCACTATCTTGTGGCCCCCTAAATTCATGTCAATGTAGGGTTCTTTTCACCTTCTCCCTCGGTGCAAATGCATGTATCCACCCAATATTGGACCCAACCCAATTACGAAAAATTAGAGAATCTTGAATTGTACAATTATGTGCCTGGTGAACATAAAATGGTCCAAACATGATATATTGTCTAGAATATTTTTCTTGATATTTTCCTTGTATATTTATTTATGTTTCATATGTTTTCTTTTTCAATTTCAAAAAAATTATTTATGTATGTCTAAATCATCTTCAATTCATCCCACAATTTTACATTTATTACAAGGAAAATTCTATGGTACACCCAATAAATTTGGGTGTATCGGTACACCAAGTCGTACAATTAATAATAAATGAGTTTTTTTTTTTGAAGAAAAATAATTATTTTCTATCATTGACAACTAAGATAATTAAATTTTATTTACCAAAAGATTCGACGAAATAAAATTTAATTTTTAAGAATTTTTATTACTCATAACAATGAATATTGATTATTTTTTATGACAAAATGTAATTTTTTTAGTATGATCCTTATAAACAATGAAATGATGATTTTTCTTATGAAATGATGTTTTTTAAAATATAAATATTGATAAATACCTTTTTATTTCATTAAAGTGATCGTTAATTTATATATTTTGTGAAACAAGAGTACCGGTACACTCAAAATTGTGAGTGTACCATAGAAGTTCCCTTATTACAATAATAAATAATAAGAAGTTTTTTTTTAAAAGAATAAATAATAAGAAGTTAAGAGATCGAATTGTACTTTTAAAATAAGTTAAGCGACCGAAGTGTATATATCACACACAAAATTGATAAATATACAATTTTTACTTTTATTTTTTGGTGTATCCTCCACGTGAAGATTAATATATTAAAAAATAATCAATATTTGATCATTTGTTTAAGGGTAATTTTTTATTTTATTTTATCATATATTCATTGATGTATAACATTTATAATATACTACTGATGATCTTGCATTCACTAGTTGAATTTTTTTTACTCCCTCCATGATCTTATCTAGTTTCTTTGTGTTGGTCCCTTATCGGAAAAACTTGTGCTCTTGTAATGCTGTGGGGCGACTAGCATTTGCTTACGGGTCAATCAAAATAGCCGTGTTGATCACTCCTCGAAAAAATTTGTGTCTTTGTAACGTTGCGGGGCGACTAGCACTTGCATACAAAACTCTTTTATGACATTGAATTTGGGTTGACTCACGTCCTCGAAATATTTATTGTGTTTGAGTCGAGTTGCAGTGCAGATCAATAAACATAACCGTGTTGGTCCCTTCTCAAAAAAAAACTTGTGCTCAGGTATGCAAATGTGCAAAGGACTGGACGGAAAAATCCCATTCAAGTGAGACTCTTCTCTTTATTAATTTGACTTAGGATAAAATTATTTTGACCATGTTTTCAATTACTTGTTGCTGTAGCTTAGGCCAGTAATTGTACTACGGTTTGGTTTTATCCTAGTGAGAGTAAAAGTGAAGTAATGACAGTTCCATAACGTCAAAAGGATTACAATTGCCTTAACTTTTCAACTTTCTCGGAAAACCTGGGTCATTTTCATTAAAGAATGATTGAGTTTCAAGTGCCAAGTTGAAAAATGATTGAGTTTCAAGTGTCAAATTCATTTATTCGTTAGGTAACTTTTTTCACTTACCTTTATAGAAAGTGGAACTCTTCCAACACTCCTAACAAACTCCACATATACCGATTTGTGACTGGTGAGGGACCTTTTTGAAAAGAAAATTAGAGCCATGAAGTTTTGACAACGGATCTTCTTCTTTTCTCATGTCTCTCTTTCTCTACTACAAAATATAATGGGGGAGAAAAGTGAGAATGTGATTTAAAAATTTATAAATGTTATCGGGTGTGTGAGAGCAACAACGAATATTAATGCTCGAACATGGTAAAAGGAGTATACAAGATTGTATTGTTGTATAGCAAGTGTAAGTTTGAAGTCGCACATCGATTATATTAAAAAAAATTACATATATGATATTCCCCATTTTCCTCCTACAAATGAGGTTTGATAGTGACACATGCTCTTGCTAATTGGCTTGTGCCGAAAACAAATTAACAATGAGTCACCCAACTTAACCCATGCATGCTTAATCTCTCTTTTCAATCCCAATAACTTTGCTATACTCGTCGACTCTATTCAATCATTTTCCTTATTGCGCCACTTCTGCTCCCCACATTTTAATGCTCTATGGTGCTGACACCCCTATTATATAGTACATGTACTATACTATATAGATGCTACAAGCCCACAAAGCCACAATGAAAAAGATATATACAATACATTATAAAACAAACGACTGAAAATAGAATAAATTTTTTAACATGAGAGTCTTCCTTTTGCTTCACAAAATATGTGGTGTGGTGTGGTGTAATGCTAGATTTCATCAACTTTATGGATTGACATATCTTGATTAAAGGTGTGTTACGTGCCATTCCTAACTAAATTATATTTATATTTGGTTTTGTGCACTAATAATTGGTTTTGAGTGAATTAATTGTCTCGGTTTGAATTAGAGGCTATAGTGACTTTTACAAAATCTCAATTGAAGAAACTTAATAACGGAGAAAGTAGTAAGTTGAAAATGTCATCCTATAAGTAACTTTATATATGAAGGTAAGAATGAAAAGATTGCCAACCAAACCATGTTTGTACCAATTTACTATAACGGCACATGAGGTCTTAGACTAACAAAAGACAAAGAAAAAATAATTAAGGAAAGGCTGATCCATGGTTTGGGGTATTCTCCACTCAAGAATGAGATCCAGCGGTTTTTATTGAGAGAAAAAAAAAAAAAAACTCAAGTCTCACTTATAATAAATATAAGATTGCTTATGTAAAATAAGGAAATAAAGATAAGATCTAAAATAAGTTTAATTTTTTTTTAAATAAGTTTATAAAAAGCAACATTACTCACATTAGAAATAAATTTTATAAAGATGATTTTGACTCAATTCTAAAACACAATATGTTGTCGAAGTCTATCAATTCGGATCACATATTATTTATATCAACACATCAAGTCCAGTAGTTCTAGTGTTAGGAGGTGGATCGAGAAAAACTCAAGATCTACCTAGAATGATTGTACCACTTACCTTACAAGTCCCCATGCATCAAATCCAAAGTTTTTGCAGCCTGAACAAGCTCAATAAAGAGGGGTAGATTGAGATAAATCTAAATTTTACATACAATAAAGATAAGGACTAAAATAAAGTTTTAAAGATTGTATCTATTACCTTACAAAGGCATTTGGATCAAAATTTATTGTTGGTAGTTGTAATTTATTTTCTAATGGAATGTAATAGGGGAAATGAAGGCAAAAGGTTAAAGATAGTGAAGGGGAGAAAGAGGGAAAGAAAATGGACAAGGATACTTTAAAGTGAGTAATTCCCTTTAAAAAGTAAAGTCAATAATATCAACATTATAGATAAAAAATAATTGATTTTCTTATTTTCCACTTTAGATGACCATATAAGAAGAGAATATCTCTCACTTTTTTTACTTATTTGTAACTCAAAATTTAGTTTTTGCATATAAAGAATACAAAAGATTAAAGATACATGATATAAGAAACGTAAAATAATCCATATTTCCACGACAAAAAAGAGCAAAAGAATTCAATGGCCATTCGAATAAATTAAATATTTAAAAACTATAAATTTAAAGTAAGAATGTTTGATTCTGAATATTTTTTATCGAATGTTTCCATTGGGGCATGCTAGAATATGTAACTGGGAGAAATTTTATCATCTGTAGCCACCGAAATGAATTTCTGTCTGGAAATAGATGCATATACAAAAATTGATTGATTTTTTTTTTTTTTTTACCAAGACCAAAAAGTTTAATAAGTCAATAATTAATAATTATTCCTTCAAAAATAATTAATAATTATTCATCCTCTCAAAAAAAAAAAAACTAATTTAATTTTATATAATGTCTAGCTCAATTATAAAGATAAACATGCTTACATCATACAGGAGCACGACCTTTCTGTTGATTATAAACATTAAAAATACAGAATGCATGCATGGACGGCAGATTTCACTAGTCCAATTTCTTAAAGTTGGCATCAACATCAAACAACATCAACGAACTATTTAATTCATTTTCTTTCACAAATCATATATGTCAGTTCAGCCATCATATACGATTTAAAATTTCCACACATGTGAAGTATTCCATCACGAACCACATACTTAAAATCATGTTAGGTTTTTCTCTATTTTTTTAAAAAAAATATTGTTTTAAAATATGATTAGGTGGTATTGAAATGTCGATCGATGTGGACGTAAAATTGCTTTCTAAAGTGTCTGATTTCTTTTAAATGTTAAATTTAAATACCACTAGAGGAAAAGATATATGGTCAAGCATCTCTAAAAAAAAAAAGATATATGGTCAAGCAATTAATTACACATATCATAAGTATAAAAGAAAGAAAAATGCCACAAGTATAAAAGAAAGCAAAATGCAATTAACCCTTTGTTAAAATGGGAAGGCTGGAGTACTATAGTCAAGACCTCCTCCGTAAAAATATCAATTAATATCCTTTAAAAAAAAAAAGATCAAATAATATCAGTCAAAACCGCTAAACTTGTCTAATATTTGAGTGGTTATAATATAATAAATTATAAGTTATCGAAAAAGTTTATGACTATACTTTTTGAAAACTTGTTTGCCTTTTCATTTAACAGTCTCTATTAAGTTTTTTGTACACACACATGCAAAATTTTAAACCCTTGCAGCGACTGGGGGAAAAAAATGAAAGCGTGGTTGATAAAAACGGCTATATATAGACTCAATATTTGTGCATGGATTATATTGGTCAATCATCTCTGAAGATCACTTTGCTAGAGAAAACACATCTTTTGTAAGGCCATAGAAAGTTATCAGTCTAAATTATAGTCGGTTAATGATAAAATTTATTAGCTGACAATTATAAATGTGTTATCCCTTAACTTTATTTTAAATAATGATTTGATTTTTTTTATTCACGTAATTTTATATATTTTGATCCAATTGCAAATGAATTTTCATTTTTTAAATCTAAAATTTATGTGTAAACATGAAAAGAAGCCTATAAATTTGAAGACTCAAGCTGAATGAGAACAAAACTATAGATTTGAAGCAAATCCATAAGCAAATTTAACCAAAATGACATGAAAAAGAAATAAAGAACCAAACCATTACAAGAAATTAACTTAAAGAACCAATGGAATAATTTTATAAATTTTAGCTAAATCAATAATTACTGCAAGCAAAAAGTATTGTTTATGCTTTAAATACGTATCTAATGCTCTCTTAGGGTTTGCATGTACGACTATAACGTTTGCATCCATACGTATCAAATTTCTCGGTACTCCACTATCATCCCCTCCATCTGCGCCAACACCTTAAACACGTTTGTTTGCTCAGGCTCTCGCAAACTCGTAGTTATTCATGCCTCTCAACTTCTAACTTTGTGTGTCACAAGGTGATACCATGAGCATCACAGAATCGCAAGATAAGTTTCTTCAAGGCATTATTGTCTGCAAGAACGATCTCTACAATAGACAAATCATCAATAAAGGAGGTAAAACCTCTTACTTCCTTTTGGAACACTGTGTGTTTGATTGGGAATTAAAAAAAAAATTAGAAACCCAAAATCGGAGAACTTACACACAGCACTAATGTTTATAAATTGGAGGTATGACTCCCATGGGTGTACACATTATTGTAAATGGGTTATGACACACTCAACAAGACCACCAAATGCGCCGCCACCACTGTCATCTGTCTAGCCAGACTAGCCTAGACATGGATTATGTGGTGTAATTTTTTTAATGATCCGAAATCTTAAATTAATTGATATTTTTTAAAAAAATTTGTTTCGGTACACATCATTGTCGCATAAGCGTTTGACACATGCCAATGCACGCTGACACACATGCATGCTCGCGCCCTCGCATAGTCAAGTCTCAATCATGTGCTCCATAACATAGCAACTTGCATTGCGTGTTTTCTCTCTTCTCACTCTTTCTACTCGACGCACTTTCAAGCCATCTTCTTCCTCTTTCTTTTACCCTTTTAAAAATATTCCCTTTGCAAGTTAGAGTGGTCTTGTGTTGTATCGAGTGGTCTTATAGAGGGTGCAGTTCTAGAACGGATCCTACAATGGAGTATGAATCTGACACATTTGTAATTATGTTTTTTTCTTCTTCCGAGGACGACGTGGTTTATTGTATGCTTGTACAATTTTGAGCAGTTCCATGAAACTTATTAAAGAGAGCGACCTAGTCCACGACTCATTCTCATAATTTCATCAGTAGTTGAAATATTTTTTTAACTAATTTTAATACTTTTTCAACAATTTTAAGACATTTTCTTCTTTCATGTCTACTAAAGAAATTATTGGCTCTTGCTACTCAGTTCTCGACTAAACACACTGTTCAATCTAAAGGGAATCACTTTAAAAGAAGGCAACAAAAGAAGTATTTTTCTTAGCATGTGTTTGGTTGTGTCGTGAGGATAAATGATTTTGATATACTCCTTCCGTTTCAAAATACATGTCCAATTTTTCCAATGTGCACTATTCACTTGACTTACTTTGACCATACTTTTTAACTAATATATAAATACAAATATTAAATATTAGCATGTAAGATGTTGTTTGATTTGTCTCGACAAATATTTTCAAAATATTAAATTTTTATAATTTTTTACTTTAGAAAATTAAAGATATTAACAGTCAAAATTATGCATTGGCATATGTGAAGTGGTTGACTTGGACATGTATTTTGAAACGGAGGGAGTATATAATTGATTCTATAGAGTTGATTTTGGTTAAAAGTAATTATGACTAAAAGTAGTTTGTGTTTGGATACATTTATGTAAAAGTGAGTTGAACTTTAAATATGTTTGTGATAATCAATACTAGAATCCAAATCTAGAAATTTTAACTTCAAGTAGAATCAATTCTGGAGACAGACTCAATTCTACACGATAGCAATCAAACATGTCAGAGTCAATTCCACACCTACATAATCAATTGAATTCTAATCCCTCTAGAAGTGGAACAAAACATACACTTGATGAAGATGAGGATTGTTAACGTTTTGAATATATGGACGATATCCATGTAGTTCTTGAGACGGATGAACAACCAGAGAAGCATATAGGCCAAAAAATACTCCTGAAATGAAGATACTACCTTAATAAAAAAAATTATTAAACTTAAAACACATATTAAAATTATTATTTCTCATTAAAATGACGGATTGAAATTAGTTTACACTAGTATTTTTAAAAAAAAAAATCAAAAGGGTGGTATCTAAGATGCTAGCCAACCCAAAAACATATTAAAAAAGAGATGAAAAGTACATAGATGGACGGGTCTAGGCCGGTATAAATAAATAAAAAGTGATAAAATAAATAATTGTAGGTTTCCCTCAACAAAAAAAATAAATAATTGTAGGTACCATGTTATAGGTACTGTCTTTTTTTGAAAGACCATGTTATAAGTATTATTTTCCCTAAAAAATGTTATAAGTACTTTGTACACGTTATATATTTTTCTAAAATAACTTTGTACACGTTATTGTTATGCGAAGTATGGTGATTTAACTAATTTTGAAAAATATGTTGCACTTGCACATATAGCGTACTATGTAAGTATTTTTTTTATTTAATTATTAACAAAATTATTTTACACATATTTAAATGATGTATTGTTCTATCAATTTATAATAAAAAAAACAATTGTAAATCAACAATGTAAACTAATCGGTTTTGAAACAACAGACTAAACTAATTAAACTTTAAAAAGAGAGTCGCTTTATTGGACCTTTGGTCCCCTAAGTAATTTTTTATTTTCATTTTGATCCTATAACTCGTAAAATTAACATTTTGATCCCTCAAATTTTACACCAGTTTTCAAAAACATCCTTTCCGTTAAACAAGTCACTATTCCGTCAAACATCCATTAAATTTATTTTTAAAAAACAAAAAAAAATTACAGAAAATAAAAAAAATAAAAAAAAAAGATTCCACTGCCTACTTCTCTCCCACAAACACCACCACCACCAACTACTTCCAACCACCACCGCCACCATCATCCTCCTCATCACTGCCACAACCACCACCAAACATTACAGAACCAAAAATCCTCTGATAAAACCCATCTTCACAACCCAACAAATAACTAAGAATCTCAGATCCAAATTCAAGCTCAAAGAATCTCTTTATCGTTCATCTTCTTTGTTTATCTTCTTCACTTCTCCATCCGAATTCAACGCATACACTTTCAATTTCAACACCTCTTCTCCATGGTTCACAAACCCCATGAGCACGGTGGCCGGCATCGCTCTTGTCGTCGTCTTCTTCTACGGTGGCCACAAATTCTTGATTCTGATTCAATAGCAAAAGCTAAAAACGCCATAGCCAAAATCGATTAAGCAACAAAAGCTTTCGATTTTGTTTTTGGTTTTTGATTTTTTGTTTTGTGATTGTAATTTTGACATGGTGATGGGATCTGATGAGATTTTAGGCTTATTTTTTGGAATTTTACTAAGGTTTTTGAATTTAATTATTTTTTAAAGGTTTTTGGATATAATGGGATCTGATGAGATTTTGAGATATTTTATAATTATTTGATTAGTTTCTTTGTAAATGATGAAGATGATGATGGTGTTGTTGAATTTCTGAATTTTTTTGAAGAACTTGATGAAAGTGATGAATAAGAGGAATGAAGAAGATGAAGAATGAGATATTTGATTAGTTGTTGTTGGTTTACTGAAAGATACAATAGACATGCATGAATTAATAGTCATCTTTTAATATAAAAAATCAAACGGTTTAAATTAAGAAAATTAATAGGATCTATGATGGACCATTTTTAAGGTTGGTCGATCATAGACATTTGGGGTTAAAGTTAACGGTTAAGGACCTTTTTGCCTAACGGAGCAAAACCAAAGGGACTAAAATGTTAGTTTTAGAACTTATGAGACCAAAATGAAAATAAGAAATTACTTAAGGGACCAAAAGTCGAGTAAATAGTCAATTTCCCCCCTGAAATTGTAGGTTTCGTCAATTACCCCCCTGAAATTAACAAAACTTCAATTACCCCCTGAAATTGCATAACGTTAATCAATTTACCCCCTCCGTCAAATTTTTCTGTTAACTGTTTACGGTTATGATCAAATACCCCCCATGAAATTTTGCACTTATGTGCAAAATGCCCCCTAAACTTAAATTTTTTTTTTTTTTTTACCCTTGACTCAAAAGATATTAAAGACAAACAAATTAACAATTATTGATCATATAAATCTGTATGGAATGTATGTTTATACAGCTATTGGTCATATAAATCTTTATGGAATGTATGTTACTATGATGTGTTTTAAATATATATATATATATATATATATATATATATATATATATATATATATATATATATATATAAGATTTTTTTTACACAAGTTGGTAATTATATTAGAGTATGCAGTCATAAAGTACATAAGTCTTTGATAATTGTGTGTCCATAAAGTAAATTCATAGGTTAATATCTGCAGAAGGAAGAAGAAACAAGGCTTAAGTTTGTGAATTTGCAACTTAATTAATGATATAATTTTTATAATGCAGGAAATGTCATATCTATTAGTTGCAGCATGTTAAATAGATTATATCATAGACCTTCTGCATGAAGTCAGTGGATCACATTGTACTACAAAGTTATGTGATATATATCAATTTTCTACTACTATGACATTCTTATCTTGATTTATTTCAACAGCTTGATTTTTAATGTTTGATTTTTAGTTTTACCTTCTTTGTAAAAAATTTATCTTGCTCCTTGTTGATAAATATGAATGAAAAGGCTGCACATGACAAAACCATGATTTATTTGGCATATATTCGTTCATTTTCTTGTGAATAGAATTTTTATGACAATAGGTACAATATACTACTTGAAGAACTAAATATATGATTTTTGGTAAGAAAAAAATCTAAATTTTTAAGTTTAGGGAACATTTTGCACATAAGTGCAAAATTTCGGGGGTATTTGATCATAACCGTAGACAGTTAACAGAAAAATTTGACGGAAGGATAAATTGATTAGCGTTATACAATTTTAAAGAGATAATTAAAATTTTGTTAATTTCAAAGATAATTGACGAAACTTACAATTTTAGATAGAAAATTGACTATTTACTCTCACAAAAGTCCAATTAAGCCTACAAAATAAAGAGAGTTTATGGCTCGTCGTCTGACAAAAAAGCAAGAAATGGAAACAAAGTAAAAAACATAAATGTATATTTTGGCGGATCTTATCTGTTACTGTTAGAACCCTGCCAGCCCGGCCTTTTGATTGGGTCTCGAGCCTGCCACGAGCGTTTTCTACTCTCTTTCCTTTTTTTATTTTAAATATTTTATTTTAATTTATTATAAAAATAAAAAAAAGATTTGGATATATATGAGTTTTACGGGTATATGATTGTGTTGATGAAAGAAAGAAGGTTAGAACTTAGAAACACCAGTGAAAAAGAGTCACAATCAGAAAACAAAACATAGAAAGTGTATTGTGTGTGTGTGAGAGAAAACTGAAAAAGTGAAAGATGAAGAGAGAGCATAAGCTTGAACATGAAGATATGAGTAGTGGGAGTGGTAAATCAGGTGTTTGTTGGGAAGACGACGGTGGTGGTATGGATGAACTCTTAGCTGTAGTTGGTTACAAAGTGAAATCTTCAGACATGGCTGAAGTTGCTCAAAAACTTGAACAACTTGAACAAGCTATGATGGGTAATAATTTCCATGACCATGATGAATCCACCATCGCTCAACATCTTTCAAACGACACCGTTCATTACAATCCCTCTGATATCTCTAACTGGCTTCAAACCATGCTTTCCAATTTTGACCCTCAACCTAATAACCCTTCCGTTAACTCCGACGATAACGACCTTAACGCCATTCCTGGTAAAGCCATCTACGCCGCCGACGAGTTTACTTCCAGGAAACGAGTCAAACGAAATGAATCCGTTACCGTTACTACTGAGTCAACAACAACTCGTCCTATAATGGTGGTGGAGACACAAGAGAAAGGTATTCGTCTTGTTCATAGTTTGATGGCTTGTGCTGAAGCTGTTGAACAGAATAATCTAAAGATGGCGGAGGCTTTGGTTAAACAGATCGGATACTTAGCTGTATCACAAGAAGGTGCTATGAGAAAAGTTGCAACCTATTTCGCTGAAGGTTTAGCTAGAAGAATCTACGGTGTGTTTCCACAGCATTCCGTTTCCGATTCACTTCAGATCCATTTCTATGAAACTTGTCCTAATCTAAAATTCGCTCACTTCACTGCGAATCAAGCTATTCTAGAAGCTTTTCAAGGAAAATCTAGTGTTCATGTGATTGATTTCTCGATTAATCAAGGGATGCAGTGGCCGGCGCTTATGCAGGCACTTGCTTTACGTCCTGGTGGTCCTCCTGCTTTTCGGTTGACCGGAATCGGACCTCCGGCGTCGGATAACTCAGATCATCTTCAACAAGTTGGGTGGAGGCTTGCTCAATTTGCACAAACGATTCATGTTCAGTTTGAGTATCGTGGTTTTGTTGCTAATAGTTTAGCTGATCTTGATGCTTCGATGCTTGAACTCCGGTCACCGGAAACGGAATCTGTTGCGGTTAACTCTGTTTTTGAGCTTCATAAACTCAACGCGCGTCCCGGCGCGTTGGAGAAAGTGTTTTCTGTTATTCGTCAGATTCGGCCGGAGATTGTCACCGTTGTTGAACAAGAAGCAAATCACAACGGACCGGCTTTTCTAGACCGGTTCACCGAGTCACTTCACTATTATTCAACTTTGTTTGACTCGCTGGAGGGTTCATCGGTTGAACCGCAAGATAAAGCTATGTCAGAAGTATATCTAGGGAAGCAAATCTGCAACGTGGTGGCGTGTGAAGGAACGGACCGGGTTGAACGTCATGAGACGCTGAACCAGTGGAGGAACCGGTTTAATTCGGCTGGATTCTCTCCGGTTCATTTGGGATCTAACGCGTTCAAACAAGCGAGTATGTTGTTAGCGCTTTTCGCCGGTGGAGATGGTTACAAGGTGGAAGAGAATGATGGGTGTCTTATGCTTGGTTGGCACACTAGGCCTTTGATTGCAACTTCAGCTTGGAAACTCGCCGCCGCTAACTCAGTGGTGGTTTCGCACTGATTCAACTCGTTCCTTTTTGCATATTTGCACATTGCACACAACCCCTTTTTTTGGATAAAAAAAAAAAAATTTAATTATTTCATACCCACCAAAAAAAAGGAAAGGAAAAAAAAATTGGGTTGTGGGGTTGAGTGGACAATGTGCAATTGTGCCTTGCTTAGCTGTGAACACTGATTGCAGCCTGAGACAAGAGACCCACCATTGTCCATTCTCTCTTTCTCTCTGTTAATTTACTTTTTTTCTGGCTTAGGACTTTCTCTGTTCATTGTTTTTTAACCTTGGGTTGGAAATGGAATCTCTTGTAATTTTTCAGGCTTAATATGTATTTATTTTATGTTTTGACATATGTAGCTTGCTGCTGGTGGTAATAATAAATAGAATCTTCTTTTATTTCAATTGTACAAATTTACTAGTAATTATTAAATTAACTAGTATAGTAGTACTAGTGATTTTGATTTTGATTTTGATGACTGGGATTAGCATTGGTTTATGACTATGAGCTATCATTGTCAAATTAAGAATGATGGTAGCATGGAGCCACCAGCTTTGATGACAGAATTGGTATGAAAGTGAAGTTACCAAAAGGGAGAATCAATTGCCAACTGGTTTGCATTTTAGCATAGATAAAGCAGCTTGCCTTGTGTGGAATACTTTCAAGAGTTGAGTTTTACATACAGGAGCATCCAAATGGATGGAACTGTAACTGCAATGCTGCTTGTTTATGCATAACAACAAAATTACTGCTATATCAATCCTATCTTTTTTTATGTCAGAACAACCACAGTCTTAAGAAAGTGAACAAAAGTGGTGATAGGGATCACTTTAGTAGTGTCATGATCCATCTTTTTAGTGTTACTATTCCCCTTTTTCATTTTCAATGGTTTTTTCTATTGTTTTGTTTCTTTTCCATTTTCAAGTTTTTTTTTTTTTTACTATCCTTTGCTGCTTAAATTTTTACTGGGTTTACTTCAGATTATCTGATTTTTGAAGAAGCTGAAATCTGACTTGTTGGACCCATCTAGTGAAATTTTTAATATATTTTTTTATAGTTCTAATCACTGTGAGTCTGAGAGCATCTTAAATGAAGCATCATTCATACACAGATCACACTGGTCAAAGCAAAAATCAAAACTTCAATTGACTTGCTCTTTTTTTAACTTTGGTGATAACTTTGATTGTACCAACAACTACAGCAAATTAGTAAATTATTGGTGTCTTCAGGAATCTCTAGTTCCTGGGATCCTCTGGCAGAGGAAACCTGCAATGTTTCCCCCTGGTGATCTCTTTGTTACCCTTGTATGTTCCCTTCTCTATTATTTTAATTGATTTTTCTCAATTCTAAACATGAAATCCTGAACACACTCTGTCTAGTGCAGATACATCTTCAATTTCCTATGTTATACTCTATATTATTTTTATCTATAGACTATAGTTGTATTAATCAGCCAATCTTAGGTGAAGGCTCTGTAGTAAATTTGTGATTTCTTGATATCTCTTCTGTTCAGTAACGTGTGATTGATCAGTTGTTCTGGTAGAACACCTAGTTGATCAGGCACTCTGGAGGATTAATGCCATTAATAATTGGAATAAATTAAATAGTACTAGGAATATTATTGGTTTATACTTAAAATGCTCCTAATTAACAAATGAGAATACAAATGTCAATTTCGCTGTCAATTTTTATAATACAAACTACAAATTGATTACAAGCAGGGGAAATTTTAAAAAACTAACAATTGTTGAGTGATGACAACAACCACAAATTGCATTGCAATTAGATGACACACTACTCCATGCTCAGCAACAATCATATGAGCCCAAAGAGAATGCCTCATCAGCATTTGTCAACTTATAAGAGGGTCATTTTAATTAAGTTAAGTGTTTTGCAGGCCAGTAGATGAGTCAATGAATGAAAGATGCATATGTAGCACTCAAAATACTCGTTGATTTCTACGTATTGGGACCATCCTGTAATTTAGTATTTGTTTGCCACCTTCTACTCGCAGTATAAATCATACACCATATATATATTATATTCACATGTCACTTTCATCTTGATCGGGCTCCACCATATAAAATTTTATTCTAATATCATCAACTTGCCCTCTAGAGTGATCTTAAAAAGGTTGATGTACCTCACATCAATTACCTATTTTAATTCTCCACTTGCTACTGTTGCTTTTATTATATTTTTCCCCAAACCTTTTCCACCAACGAGAAAGTAGATGAGGTCTCTTTCAGTTACATACACAAACCATAATAAATAATATTTTAAAATGAAAAAATATAAAGGTTGAAGATAGAAAAATAAAATATCTTGATTAAATCCTTTTTAACAATTATGAGTGAGTGGGTACTACTCATAGAAGCCAAGTCAAACCAAAATTAGTGCTTGCTAGGTACCTACACTCTGGGATCTAAAATTGTAATATAAGCCAAATGGTATTAACTTAGTCAAAGTCATTAATTATTGGAATGCAAATTTCTACAAAGTATGTAAGTATAAGCAAGGGAATTAACTTAGTCAAATAAATGCATTATTAGAATGCAATTTCTACAAATTGTGTGTGGATGGATGGATGACAACTAGTGGTGGTAACAAGTATGTATGTGTATATACTTGACATTACACAAACAAGACAAGGTGGATTTGTAATTGAACATATTAAGATGTGATGGTAGATTTATGAAACATATAATGCGGCGGTACCTCGGCATAAATGTTTGTAGAACAGTAAAAATTAGGTGTGTGGATAGTCAGTCACGTTGTTGGTCTGTGATGGACAGAGAGAGTCTGAGTCTGAGTCTGAATCATCACTCGTGTGGTTATAACATAACAGTTAAGCATGTGGGGGACCTGAATAAGACATGCTGTTTCTGTTGAATGGTAAAACAATGCTTATTATGCTGCTACATGCCTTTGAGCTTTCTTTGACCATATCATATAAAATCATATCAAAGTAGATTAATTGGTCCTCTCATCTCACTACTATAGAGTAGTATCTATCTATCTATCTATCTATCTATTTATCTCCCAACCTTCCACGTTATTGCTTCATTCGATTCTCTTTTTTCCTTTTCAGTTTACTAAAACTCACGCCACTATTTTATTTTCATGGTAAACTTGTTCATCCTTATCCACTTCAATGGTATTGGTACGTTATGAATATTCCCTATTCATTGAAAAATATCTTGGTGGAGTATATTAATATTTTGGATCAAAAATTGGGGTTCATAAATAAAAGAGTAAATTACACTTCATTTCTTTTAAAATAAGTTTGAATGACATGTATCCCATCTTCTATGTTTAAATATTCAGTTTCTTTTCTCTTACGTATAATATAATAATATAGAAAATTGTACCCCCTTCCATAAAAGATAATTGAAATACATTCTTCTTCATTTTAAACACTTTAATCCATTTTACTATAATCGAATTATTGCCTTTATTTTTCTTCTAGTTTTGACTCACATTACCTTCATATAAACTATGAAGTAATACAAGAAAGAAAAATAAAATATTGGATTATGAATCGACATTTGAAGTTTTAAATAAATGATTTTTTTTTTAAAGTTAATCATAAAAATTTAAAAGTAACCATAATTGGCATTAAAGTTATATAGAAAGGAACATTATTATATTTTAAATCGTGGTTGGTATTATAAAAATATTTACGTTAAAATAAATTAAAGTATAATACATCTTTAATTTTCAAAGGAGTAAATTGTAATTCAAGATTTTTTTTTTAAAGAAAATTCAAGAATCTTATAGAGAAAAGAGCATACATTTTTAACATAAAAAAGAATATATTTTAGGCAAATTCTATGGTACACTCAAAATTTTGAGTGTATTGTACATCAAATCAATAAATTAATAGTTAAATGTGTTATTTTTTGAAGAAAATTTTTATTTTCTATCATTTATAATTAAATCTTATTAACCAAAAACGTCGACGAAATAAAATAAAATTTTTCTGAATTTTTAGTACTCATAATAGAGAATTTTGATTATTTTTTACAATAAAATGTAAAAAAAATTAGTATGATTTTTATAAACAATGAAATGATATTTTTTCTTATGAAATGACATTTTCTAAAATATAAATATCAACAAATAGTACTTTATTCCATAAAAATAATAGTTAATTTAAATTTTTTTGAAATAGGAGTACCGGTACACCTTAATTTGCGGATGTACCGTAGAAGTTCCCTATATTTTAACATAAAAAAAGAGATTAGTCATGAGTGTAATTCAAACTTCTTTTTAGTAAGTGTAGTGCAACACACTATGGATTAAATTATTAAATAAAATAATTCTCACTCTTCAATTCTATATTATACATCATTTAAGTAATTTGGCCATTGATTGGAAAAAATAATAAACCACTAAATTGGTCCATGTTCTTGTAAGTCATTCTCAAAATAGTTCTTGACTCTTAATATTTTAAAATGGTTCTGGTTTTTGTCAAAAAATTTCAATTAATTCTCTCGTTACGTGACAAAAACATTCAGAGATTTAATTGAGAAACTTTTGATAATATTTCAGAATAGTCCATGTCTTTGTTAAAAGTTTTTCAATTAAGTGTCTCGTCATGTGACAAAAACATAAAAACAAAGATTTAAATGAGAAACATTTGACAAAAATAGCGACTATATTAAAATATTATTAAAGTCACTGACTAATTTAAAAATGACTTAGAAAGATAGAGATCAAATTTATGATTTACTTAAAAACAATGTAATCGTTCCTGATCTCAGAATTTGGATAGAAAATAATGAAAAAGGTTAAAAGCATGAATTACTTGCTGCAGCATTTTTTTTTTTTTGGAAGGGAATTAGTTGTTGCAGCGTAATTTTTTTTCTCTCTCATTTTAATTGATGATACTTTTTTGATAAATTAAATTGCATACAAATTAAGACATATATATTTTTTTAATAAACATGCATATTATTCTTAGTTTTTTTTTTTTTTGAGTAATGTTCTAAATTTTTTATTAAAAATATAGTGTGACTTAATTTCAAAATAATAATATTATATAATAAAATAACACCATCCATCACAATGTGTGCCAATAATAGATTTAGCAAAATGTCAAAATACCAAAAAAGCACAACGAAGAGTCGAAACAAAAGCAATAGAGATTACAAATTGGCCACCCAAAGACAAGCCTTATGCCACAAGGAATTCAACTCGCAGGATAAATTTAAATTCTTGCATTTAACTTTCAATAAACGATAACTTTTACTTTATCAATCAAATAAGGTAATGATGACTTCTTTTTTTTTTTTTTGGTAGATAGACGAAATGACAAAGCTTATCAATCAAATAAGGTAATGATGACTTCTTATAATAGGAAATGCGATAATTTATTTCCTTTCAATTTATCAAAACACGTATTTTTAGGGCACTATAAAAAATCGTCAAATTGAAGATCGAAAATAGAACAAGGAAGAATACCACATATTTCGAGCCAAGATGAGACCATGAATCCATTCTCAAAAAATTCATATTCGAAAAATATACGATTAACAATTTTATCTTTCCCACAACCTCTGTATATAAATTAGAGTCAGCTTGTAAAATTTCACGTCGAACCAAGTTATCGTTAGATAGAATTATATTGTTCAAAAACTTCCACTTAAATAGAGAAACCTTCAACGTAGCTACTTTGTGTCAAATGATTTATAAGGTGGTCTGAATGGTCATGAGTCTCCACACTAGTCAACATAAGATATGGTCCTCTAACATCGTAGCCTTTACCTGCCAAAAAAATGTCAAACAGTGAAGAAAAATACTCTTACACATTGTCTTCCTCCCAATGATAAAGTTTCACCCCACCTCTCCACTCTGAGCCCTCCACACCTCATCCCAATCTACAGGTTTCTTCAACATAATTATATATAATTTCATTTATAAAAATATATATTTTAAAAAAATGAAAGTATACTTAAATATTTGTAGGATTCCTTTGATTACAGATACTCTAATGATGTATATTCGTGCTACAAAGTAGACACAAATATTATTTTTATTCAAGGAAACAAGTGATGTATGCGGAATGTAGATTACTATGATTCGTGTTCCTAAATATGTTCCAGAAGTGTATAAAAGACGAGTTCGATCAGACCGTACGTCTCACCCAACTCTAACATTAAATCGAACCAAACTTTTAGATATGAACACAAACCTCAACGCACGCGTATTTAATAAGAACGAGTTATATGAGGGTCAATCTCGTTCCGGTATCACCTTCGGTCTAATCTTAATCTTATTCATACTTTTTGCCCTTGAGTTTTTTAGGTTTGGGCGAGACCCAACCCAAATCTTATGAATGGAGATGGAGATATAGATTAGATGACACTCTCAATTACTCATCACAAACCAACAATACTTAAAAACCCAACAAAGCATATAATTGGTAGCATGCCCGTTTTTAAACATGAACAAGTGATGGTTCCACCGCAGGACACGTAGTGAATTTAATATCTTCTGACACTATAGCATGTGATTCATGCTAACAGTGCAATACGGCCAACATCTAAAAGAAGAGTAGTGATATTTGAACATCTATTTAAAATAATTTTTGTGACAATATTTTTTTTCTCTCTTTTCATTGGTCAAAAACAATGGAGAGAGAAAAAGAAAGAGAGAAAATAAGAGTATAATGTGAGTATGTGAGAGAAAGTTGTCAAAAAGTTGTCACAAAATAGTTGTACGGATATCATTTCTCTAAAAAGAATAGGGGAAAGAAGAAATCAAGTAACAGAGGGGGACATTTCCAAATGGCATTTTCTTACATAACTAAACATGGTCCAGACATTACCACTCTAGATTACAAATATCTATTATATCCCACTAGTGATTGTAATATTATGCTCTACTCAAACCAATTGTACTATCATATGCTAATTTTAATTAGTATGAAAAATTAGTTGTGTCAGGACCACAGAAATGGATTTCTCTCTATTGAAACTCAGTATTTTTGAAGGGTTTGGATTTCACATGATTATAATGTCAATAAAGGAAATCCTTCCTTTAAGATCACATTTGTCTTGCTTCATCGTGATTACTGGTTTGTTTGGATACACACATATCGCTATAAAAAATATTAAATTGTAAATAGAATAATTTGTTATAGCTAGGGCTAATACACTAATTAAGCACAACCAATCTCAGAGGAAGTGAAGATATTAAAAAAAAAAAAAAACGGTAGTTGGTAAAATACTGTTGCTGTTAATTGGGTCAATAGTTCGTAAATCCTTCATGTGACTGATCCTGTCTTTAAATGACAAATTAAGTAATTACCTACTCGTGGCCAAAAATGTGTATTATTCAGATATTTTGGAGATTGGGGGGCGTGTCATGTACATTGATTCAATTGTCTATGGCATGAAATGCCTGATTCAATTATACTAACAAGAACATTAAGATAAACCAAAATTTCACTATGAACAATGTGTGTCCAATTAATAATTAATCGCTTTATTAGCCTTTTGGGCGGCTAATAAACCCAGATACTGCAGACATTTATAACAGCATTCAAATGACCATGTGTTTCTTAGTTGAGTGTCCAACATCAACCGTACCAAATTTAGTTCTATTTGAACAATCCATTAAAAAAAATTAATGAGTAAAGTAATCCAAACAATGAATCATAAATGCGTACATTATTATCGTAGTCATACTACAGCTGCATGACTATGATATCATATGTTATGCACTTATGATTTATTGACTAACTTTGAAGTTTGATGACACATTTTAATTAGAAATCACTCCTTCCGTTTTTAAATATAAGCAAAAATGACTTTTTAGGTTCATCGATTTAATGATAAATGTGGTCCATATTATGAACCACATTCATCATTAAATGAATGAATCTAAAAAGTCAATTTTGCTTATAATTAAAAACGGATGGAGTATATAAGAGATGTGTTAATAATTGTAATATGGGCGATGTTAACCAGTTCTTATGAGACACTATATTTAAGGACCTTAAGTAGTAAGTTTTAATGAAAATATATGTATTTTATGCATTAAAAATTGAAATATTTAATTTTTTAAAAAAATAATATATTATTTTGAAATTCTTAAAAAGTATCAATATATTACTCGTTAATAAAACCCTTAAAATATGTAGATGAGACATAATTATTAGTTACGAGAGAGAAAAATAAAGTCATCAAACTCAAACCATTCAAATAAAACTTTAGCATATTTTAGCTAAAAAAAAAAAAAATAGTAACTATAACTCAATAGCGATCCGTAGAAACAATCTGTACTATTATGATTATAACACTCACAACATGGAAAACGTTTATGATGTTGTAGATCATAAGTCAAAGTCTGAAGTCTCAAAAGTCAAACCTCATAAACAATAAGGTTGGTGATGAAATAAACACGGTCATATTATTTTTTTTGAAGGAACGGTCATATTTAAAAAGTAAACAAAAATAATACGGTGTATATTTGATTACATACATATCCCTTATTCAATAATTAAAAAAATGTACTTTTGTTTATAATAATGACTGATGAATCGAAGTACATTATAAAAAAATAAAAAAAAAATGTTTGATATGATCACGGTAACCATAAAATTTCTCACATTTGAATTGTATGCAAGCATCCTTCATGAAATAGTTCTTCAAACCGATTGATACATTGATAAAGTAATATAAATTTTTTAACGGATAATGTTTTGTGGACACCCCATCCACATCCACCCACCCATTCCACACCAAGCATTTCCCTTTTTTAAATATCCATCATAAAACATGGTTGATATGTAAAAGAATTGTATAAGATTGCATGTTATGTTCTAACTATCCACTTATTTATAACGATATGTATTGTAGAATTAACAAACAATTGTTGGCGAATCTAAAACCTGCACCTCCTATAGAGACAAAAGATGAAAAATATTTATTTTTTGTCATTATTTCTTTTTCAAAAGAGAGGACTTAAAATATTGGATGTTAATATTGCAGTTGCATTTGAGCAAACTTAATATCTTATACAATTCTATAGTATTTGTGTTTTACACTACTAAAAAAACTTAAAATCACCCAACAATTTCTCATACTTATTACCCTTGGCAATGTATACGATGTTTGGCACCCTCATCTCATGAAGATTGCTCTTTACTTTTCAGGCATATAGTGATTCATTGGCACCTATTGAACCGCAATTAACTGTTGTTCAGCACATTTTAAATCGACTAACCCAATTTAAAAAGTATGTCGAACAGTAATAATTTACTGTTCGGCATTTATTAGGTGTCTAAAAAGCAATTGTCTTGTCCCATTAGTTGGTTTTAAGAGTTGGGATCCAAGCCCATCTCCAATCCACTCAACATAAAGCCCATCTAACTATTTAGTAAGAATTTAAGAAAACTAGTATTTTTTTAGACTCCTTCGTTTTATTGATTTTTCGCGTACCCTATGCAATTCGGATTATACCTCGAAAATATGTTGAAACATTTCAGAAATAATAGTTTTTGTGGCTTTTATGTGTTTAGTCCCTGTATTCCTTAATTCTGACATTCTGTCATGCCAAAATTTAATCACTTAAAAATTAGTCCCTCGGTCCAGTTAATTACTACCACGTCATTGTAATTACATACATAAAATTACAAAAATACCCCTGTAATTAGTGACATAGCAGTGATTAAGTAAGGGGAGGGACAAAATTTTAAATGATTAAATTTTGTCATGGTAAAATGTCAGGATTAAAAAATACATGGATCATTTTTTAAATGATCCCTATTTGCAGGGCTAAACACATATAAAAACCTAGTCTTTTTAAAGCATTAACATGCGAGATGTGGCCGTCAATGTTTGGAGGAAATCAAGGATTGGATTTCCACTCATAGACTTTCATGTCTTTCACGCCGTTATATTTCGTAATGTTGAGCACCAAAAAAATAACAAGTCTTAAATACTAGCATTCTCCTCTTATTTAGGTGGTTTTCTTACGTGTAATGTGAATTGCAAATGGCCGTAAACCACATGGGAGAATCAAGAATGTATATCATTGATATATGATGTTGTCATATTGGCGAATAAATTGAAGAAAGAAAAAAATCTGATTAGATGCTCAGATGTTTTTGAGAGGAGTAATGATATTTTGACAATCAATTTCCAATAACTTTTAGTGATAACCTTTTTCCTCTTTTTTTATTGGACAATAACAATAGAGAGAGAGAAAGAAAGAAAAAAAAAATATAATGAAAGTATGAGAGAGAGGGTTGTCACAAAAGTTGTTAAAAAATGGATGTTCAAATATCACTACTCTTTTGAGAGTGATGTAAACGAAATTGTTTGGTGGACATTCAAACACCCTAAGAGAGAGAAATAAATAGACATGGTGTCGTGATATATTAGTGATTTGATAAAAAGACAAATATAATTTTAGGGGAACTTCTACAGTACACTCGTAAATTGAGGTGTACCGGTACTCTTGCTTCATAAATCTATAAACTAACGATCAATTTTATGAAATAAATAGTTATTTGTCGGCATTTATATTTTAGAAAATATGATTTCAGAAGAAAAACGCATCATTCATTGTTTATAAGAATCATAGTAATTTTTTTACATATCATCGTATAAAATAATCAAAGTTCTCTATTATGAGCGATAAAAATTAAAAAAATTATTTCGTTTACACTTTTGATGAATAAGATTTAATCATTATAATTATAAATGATAAAAAATAATATTTTTCTTCAAAAAAGAACTCATTTACCAATAAAATTGAAGGGTTGGTGCACCGGTACACTCAAATATGTTGGGTGTACCGTAGAATTTGCCTAATTTTAGATATGAGGGTATGAAATTTACGAGTATAAAAATTGTGCTTTTACCCACCCAAAATTTTCTCTTAGACATTATAAAATGACCATTTTAGATTCGGTGATAGTTAACTCTTATTTTTTATGGATGGCAGTTAACTGTTATTCTAGACTTGCATATACACGAGCACGAGAGAGAGAAAAACATTCTTGTTTTGAACGGTAGTTATCGTTCAAGCATGTTGTTAAAAATTCCATTCTTTCTTTGTGATATTTAAAAGAGTAAATTACACTCTCACTCTCATCCTCATAAAGATGCTTGAATTACAATCTCATCTCCTCTTATATTAAAATATACACTCCTCTCCTTTGAAAAGTAAAATGTATACTCCCCTCCCTTATAAGATGCTTGAATTACAATTTCCTCCCTTAATAATTAAATATGAACTACACTTTAATCTATTTTAACATAAATAAATATATTTATGATATATATTAATTTTGAACCACCATTTAAGAAAAAATAATTCATTTTTTTATAATTTAAACGTCAATGGTAATTAAATTCAAATATTTTGCTATTGATTTTATAATTTAGAGTATAAAATTAACTTTTAAGTAACCATGCTTTATTGTCTTTAGTAATTTTTCACATATTTTAATTTTATTTTGAGATGTTTCATATTTTATAATAAGGTTTAAAACTACATGTTAAAGAAATTGTGAATAAAAAATAGTAAAAAATATGTATTCGATTTTTTATTATATTAAAATAAACCCAAAATACTATTTTTTTTCAAAGTGCGTTAGATTATTATTTTTTTGCTAGATTTTTAGAAATAAAAAAAAAATATTGAGGGAGTAAAGTGTAGATTTTAACATAAGAGGGGAGGAGAATGTAATTCAAGTTTCTCTTAGGGGAGGGGAGTGGAAAGTTTTCTAATATGTTTTGAATAAGAGGGGAGGGGAGTGTATATTTTAACATAAGAGGGGAGTGAAATATAATTCAAGCATCTTTGGGGGAGAAGAGTGTAATTTACTCTATTTAAAATTATATTTGTCTTTTTAAAAAGATGATAAAATTAAAAATTGTGATCAATTGAAGACGTGTGGTTGTTACAAGTATGTTTGGAATTAGTTTTGTTGGACCGGTTGGTCACTTCTGGGTTACAACCAGGGACAGACCCACGTGAAGGGTTCCGTGGGCCTGGGCCCTCCCTAGTTTTAAGAAATAAATACTAGTATACATCCATACACTTCCTAATGATTAAATAGTAGTGTGGTCAACAACTTTAATAAGGCAATAATGGCTATAAACTAAATAAACCAATTAATAGGACTACTATTTACCAAATCCTCAAATTGAAATAAACATGAAAGTAACTTTAATTTTATGCGAGGAGAAGCGTTAACAACAGGTTTGGGTATAGAAAAATGAGAAAATGAGAGATATTTTAATTGACGATCAAAATGAGAAAATAATTCAATGTTTTCAAAATATAAGAAACAGTAGAGAAAAATTATGGTGTATTTCCTCCAATCATATTTATACACAAAGAATAATATTTTAGATTCATTAAATAATCAATGTATTGGTCTATAAATGTGACCAAATACATTAATTATTTAATGAACTTAAAAAATTGTTTTTTGCTTATAAATGTGATCAGATTAGTCTAAGGTTTGTTTCTTTCTGACGAAGTCTTGGCCTAATCCCCCTTTTTTGTACTTGTTTTTTCATTGAATATATTTTGAAACATGTAGCTTAGTTGCGATCTCTCAGTTGGCCTACACTACTAAAAATTTCTGGATCCGTCCCTGATTACAACGTGATATTATTGCATCCAATTTTTGTTAGCACCGCATAACTAACAAATCTTTTGTTACAACGTGATATTATTGCATCCAATTTTTGACACATGTCGTCATCAATACTGGCTTGTGAATTGTGGAAAATAAATCCTCTTATGAATGCATCATGCACTTTGTGATTGTTTATGTTCTTAGTTATGATTGTTTCATAAATCATGAATACCTTTTTTTGATCAAGCATAAATCATGAATACTAACAAGGAAACTGTTATAAGAATGCCTTTTGTTTTTCTTTTTCGACAAACCTACCACTACATCAATATGCATCTTGAAAAGGAGAGAACTTTGTTGTCTTCAACAGAACACAAAAAAAGAAGCCTCCAACAAAGCCTAGTTCAGAATTTGAAAGGTTAACTATTATGCTTTGTTGAAGAATTAAAAAAAATGAACCTCTTTCTTAAAAAAATAAAATAAAAATTAATTTTTAATCATATTGCTCACTACGTGCATCCTGTGAGGTGAATCATAGAATTCCATGTTTGTTAAAAAGTTATTTTGAATTTGTGAATAGTAGTGTACGATGAGCAATTGACTTTTTTTTTTGGGAATGCTTTGAAAGATATTAGCGCAGGAGATAGGGTGTATAGGGTGCATCATATAATCATAGGAAATCATTTAATCTATGACCATAAGAACTCATGCACCGTGCGAGACATGTCACACTCTCACACGGTAGAAAGCGCCAATAAGGTTTGGGAATATCACAATGAACTTTGTGCAATTACACAAGTGAAATTAAACATTACAATTAGAGATATATAAAGTATGGACCAAGTCGCTTTTTATATCGTTCAATATTCATTTTTTCATCCAACGTAAAATATATTGCTTCTCTCACGTATATGTTGCTCAACATTCAGTTCTTCATAATTTTTTTTAAACATCAACAAAACTCACACATAATTGTGATGTCTCATGTTCAAACACTATTAAAAGCGTCTAACCTTACAATATCGAGATTATAAGTTAGTTAAATCTTACAATTTCACTTTTATATCCAATAAGGCTATATGATAAATCTCACTTCTATCTTACAAGACTTTTAACTTACACTTGACATACAATAAATAATGGTGTAACAGTTTATTTTGGTTCGGTTTTTAAATAGAAAAATATCCAAACCAAACAAATCTACATTGGTTTGGTTTGAACGTTTTTCACAAGTGGAATCTACCAAACTAATTCAATGTTTATAAATTTGGAAGAAAAGTTTGATTACCCTTAGTTTGATATTGCGACAAATTTAATATGTATCTTGGTGCAACGTGGTACTTTGTCAAGTTGTGAATGTGTTTTAACTCTTTTTCATTTGAAGGTCGTAAGAATAAATGACCAATCAATTATGAGCTAACTCATTGTTGTAAACTCATATTATTATAAGGGTCATGTTAACTAGTATCTACAGGACACCGGTTAAGGAAACCAAAAAAAATGTTTTCGATTAAAAGTAATACTACCTCTGTCCTTAATTATAAGACCTTTTTGAGAATTTTTTTGTCCCTTTTTATAAGACACATTTGCTATTTTCAACTACATTAATTATTTCTTTACATACATGCCTATATTTATTATTCATCTTTTTCTTCAATCAGCAATAAATAACATGTTGAAAACATAAATCAACTCTCTCTCTTGAAGGATAAATTTGTAAAAACAATTGTAATTACAAACATATTTAATACAAATATCCACTATCTTAATTCCCGTTATTTTTTTCAAAAGGACCCCTATAATTAGAGACTAAGGTAGTACTATTTTTTAAACATTTAATGAATTGAATACACAAGTTTCAATATCATATTATTATACTCCCTCCGTCCCGCAATAAATGATCTATTTGAAAATTTGCAATTTTGACCTAGCTTACTTTGACCATATTTTTCTACTAATATACATAGATAAATAATATCATATAAGATATCATTAGATTCGTTTCGATGAGTATTTTCAAAATAACAAATTTTCATGATTTTTTCTAACATATTATTCAAGATATTTAAACTCAAAATTATGCATTAAAATGCATAATGGATTCAACTGTGTTATTTATTAAAGGATGGAGGGAATATTTGCTTCTTTAATCAATGCCCTAGAGGCATCAGTTAACGTTACCCTTACTATAATTTAGCGTCTTAGATCATCCTTCAACGGTCTTGCTCTAAATTGAAACTGATAACCACACTTTTTAGTGGCAGTTGTGGTTGAACTTTCTCATGACTTGTACTTTTCACCCCTTTCACAATCCATAATTAATTTTGTATTCCTGTTCTTGCTCTCGTCTTTAAATATGATCTACTAATGCTAACAACGGTTCTATTCTGCATCACAACCTCTAACTTACTCCAAATCTACTTTTCCTGTATCAAACTGCTAATTAATTGTAAATGCGTTAGTTAGATTTACATATTACTAATTTTTTTATTGTTGTATATCATATGAAAAATACTTATAAATTAGGGGTGTAGGGTAATTTTTTTTAAGAGAAAATAGACCACTTCCAGCACTCCTGCCTGCAAGTGGAATTGGACATTTCCTTGCATTTGCATGTCCCTGTAAAAGATCGGGTGAGGTTTAATATGGGAAATGATACTTATTTTTTATGATGGGAAAGTTAAAGCATGATCATTGATATACTCCCTCCGTCTCAAATTGTATGTCACTTTAGAAAAAATATTTGTCCCAAATTGTATGTCACTTTACAATACCAATGAAACATTAATGTTACTTTTCTTATTATAACCTTAACTATTTATTACTCTCTCTTCTTTCAAGTCTTTTATTTATCTTTCCCATATTATTTATTAAGGACAATTTTGTAAAACAACTCATAATATCTCTTTTCCACGCAATATTAATTACATTTTTTAATATGTGTGAAATGCCCAAAACGTCATACAATTTGTGACGGAGAGAGTAATACTTTTTAATTTGGGTGGCTGAGATGTTTGACCTGTTAACTTTTTGATGGATTATATAAAACAAAAACCGTGACCCCACCTCGTAATTAAATAACCATTTATCTTTTGTTTCTAGTAGCGGGCTTTTGCAATTATTTTGGGCATGCACGCTATGAGATCCAACTGGGTGTAGCTGGCTGAAACTGCTTCTTCTTCACCCATATAACATAAAATGGGTCGTTTTGACCCGCAATTTGGCCGGACTTGATCTCGCGATTTAGCCAATGAAACGCAACAAAATTACACAATTTTGATCGTGAGACTAATTCAGCATGAAAATCATTGATAATTTTCAATTAATCTTCAGTCAAAAACACATCAATTATGGCAGAAAAGAATTAAGCTTATATTTAACTATATCATTGAAATAAGCATAAATTAATACAATAGGAAGAAGAATATTGTAAGTTGTATGATAGGATGTGCAGAGGAGGTGGGAGAAGATGAGCGGATGGAAGATGAACATCCATTTCTTTCGTTTGAATGTGAAGAGCAACAAATTATCGACCAAACCTTTAGCTACATAAATTCACTTTTAACAGCTAAACTACTTTTTGGTCCTTAGTAGTATTTCTATTTTTTTTCTTCTCTCGAAATGCTGGTGAATTCTTGGAAACGGTGGTTAAAATTCAGAATGTGTTTCTATGAGAGATCAAAAAGAGAAGAAGATTACTTGGGTTAAATGATTTTGAGATGCGTAAATCAAATTCAAAACGTAGATGTGAGTTAGGAGGTCTTGGAGTGAGAGTTCATGGGAAGGAGGTTCTTTGTCTGAAAATATGTTCAACCAGATAAATTAATTCAGATGTGGACGAACATCCATTTCCTAAAAGTGGCTTTTGCGCTATTATGACTAAATGGGGAGATGCAGTAGTAAGGTTAAACAACATTAAAAGTACTTTTTTTTTTTTTTGGTTCTGCCGGTTAAAACCTACAGCTGTCCTAGAGAAAGGGACTTTCTCATGGTGGGAAAGAACTACTCTTTTCCCGGTTAAACAGCACCAAAAGATAGTATTATTTTGTTGAAGAAAAATAAATATAAATATCTGATTTGAGCCTTTTATCGAATAAAGAAAACAACCCTCGATTGCAAAAGATGGTGCAAAAGTACAAAGATCACGACATTAAAAAAATAATAATTTCAGGTACAAAGGACTTGCTGCCGTACACTTCTTATTCGTCGGTTGCTTTCGGTTGGTGACCGGTAACTATCAATATTTTTCATTTTAATTAAGTTTTTAGTCCTATAAATATCTTCAGTTTTGTTATTAGTTCCAATAAAAATAAATTAAACTTTTTAATCCCTGTTAAATTAAAATTTGTTTAATTATGCTTCAAATTTTAAATTTTTTAATAATTTTTTACGTATTTGTTTAAAACATTATAAAACGTTCCGCCGCAATAAGTTAGCTCAAAATTTTATTTTAGGTCCAAATTTTCGTTAGTTTTATTTTAAATTTTTAGCGTTTTAAAAAAATTATATTTAATTCCTTACATGATAAAAAATTCTAATTTTTTATAAAATAGATTATTATAATGTTCTTAACATGTCTGTTAAAAATAATTTAAAAATATAAAAGTTTAAGTATAATTAAACAAATTTTAATTTAACAGGGACCAACACATACTTTTAGTCCTTGTAAAATTAAAATTTGCTTAATTGTGCTTAAACTTTTAAATTTTTAACATATTTTTTACATACTTATTTAGAGGATTATACAAAGTTCCTTCCCAAAAAAGTAGCTCAAAATTTTATTATTAGGTCCAAATTTTCATTAATATAATCTTGAAATTTTGGTTTTTAAAAAAAATCATATTTAATTCATTACAAGTTTAAAAACTAAATTTTTTTAATAAAAGAGGGTCGTACAATGTTATGAGCATGTGTGTAAAAAATCTTTCAAAAATTATAAGTTTAAGCATAATTAAACAAATTTTGATTTAACAGGGACTAAAAACACTAACGGAAATTTTTGTAAGAACTAAAAAGTGTGATTTGTTTTTATAGGGGCTAAAAACAAAACTGCAGATATTTATAGGGACCAAAAATTTAATTTACCCATTATTTTTTTATCCATATGTTGTGTAATCAAAACAGCAAATCAAATCCCCGTGAGCTTAGCTCAGTTGGTAGGGATATTGCATATTATATGCAGGAGCCGGGGTTCGAACCCCGGACACTCCACTTCTCCACAATTAAATTGTGTGAGCTCTAGCCACTAGACTACTTGACAAAAAAAAAAACAGCAAATCAAATGTATCAACAAAAAAAAAAAACGCACGTCTAAGAAAAACAAATCAACAAAATCAATGAATAAATACCACAATTTTTTCTAGAGAACCACAAAAATTGTACATGTATCGGATTAGATTATAGATTTTTGTTTTAAAAACGTTGAATCAAACCTTAGATAGAAATTTCAATACATATTTTTTTTATTAAGATGAGATATTTCATTAATATATTATTTATTATTATTTTTGAAATATTAACATATTATTTATTTTTTGAAGGAATTAACATATTATTTATTGTTTGAGGCTATGTCTGGCTTGAAAGTAAATTTTAATAAGAGTATGTTGGTGGGTGTAAATGTCTCTGATTCCTGGTTGTATGAGGCAGCCTCTGTCCTCCATTGTCGAGTGGGGAAAGTGTCGTTTATGTATTTGGGTCTCTCTATTGGTGGTGATCCGCGTCGATTGATTTTTTGGGAACCTCTTCTGCGTAGTATTAAATCGAGATTGTCTGGTTTCAATAGTTGGTTTTTATCGTTTGGTGGCCGGTTAGTTCTCCTAAAGTATGTCTTGACCTCTATATCTGTCTATGCTCTTTCCTTCTTCAAGGCTCCGTCGGGTATAATTTCTTCCCTTGATTTTATTTTTTCTAATTTTTTTTTTTTTTGGGGGGGGGATGTGAGGATTATAGGAAGCTCTCGTGGGTTAGTTGGACCACTATTTGTTCTCGGAGGGAGTATGGAGGTTTGGGGGTGTGGAGGTTGCGGAAGTTTAATGTTGCGTTGTTAGGCAAATGGTGTTGGTTGAGAGGAGTAGTTTATAGTATAGGGTGTTGGTGGCGAGGTATGGTGAGGAGGATGGGAGGTTGGCGGTTGGGGGCCGGAGAGGTTCTTCTTGGTGGCACGCGATTGCTAATATTAGGGATGGGGTTTCGGGTGTTGGTGGTGGGTGGTTTCAGGAAGGAGTGTCTCGACTGGTAGGTGACGGGGCATATACTTTATTTTGGCATGATTTGTGGTTGGGTGTGGTGCCTTTTTGTGTGCGCTTTAGGTGCCTTTTTGACCTTGCGATTGATAAGTCATGCACGGTCGCTCACATGTTCTCTAGTGGGTGGGATGTTGGGGGAGCGGGTTGGAGATGGAGTCGGAGATTGTGGGTGTGGGAGGAGGAGATGTTTGGGGAGTGTGTTATTTTACTTCGTAATGTTTCTTTGCAGATTGGTGTTAGAGATACCTGGAGATGGTTGTTGGATCACTCGGCAAGTTATACAGTCAGCAGCACCTATCAGTTGTTGACTTCTCAGGATATCCCTCATGTCGAAGGTGCAGCTGCGTTGGTTTGGCATAATCATATTCCGCTTAAGGTCTCAATTTTTGCTTGGAGGCTGTTGAGGAATCGCTTGCTGACACGGCAAAATCTGGTTCATCGTGGAATCCTTTCAGACACCGCTGCCGGTTGTTTGTTAGGGTGCAGAGCTGTGGAAACTTCTCAACATTTATTCATTTCTTGTAATTTTTATGGTTCGTTGTGGTCTCAGGTTCGGGCGTGGCTTGGTGTTTCCGGACCCGATCCCTTTATTGTTTTAGATCATTTTCTTCAGTTTACTCATTCAGCAGGTGGTTTGCGAGCAAGACGCTCTTTTATGCATCTTGTATGGTTGCATTGTGCGTGGATTATATGGAATGACCGTAATCAAAGGCTGTTTAATAATGTAGGTAGTTCCATTGATCAGTTGTTGGATAATTTCAAGTGGCATTCTCTGTGGTGGCTAAAAGCTAGTTATGTCGTTTTTGTTTTTGGTTCTGATTTGTGGTGGTCAAGACCCTTGGATTGTTTGGGTCTTGACTAACTCTTGATTGACTTTGTATATCTGTAATTTTTTGGGATCCCCTTGGTACGTACACCTTGTACTAGGGAGAGTCCTTAGTTTGTTAATATAAGTTCCATTTTTGATTGTTAAAAAAAAAAATGATATGCTATCATTGCTATTTTATAATGTTAATTTTTTAATTGAACAAGCGTGAAAATTTATCCAATGCAAATCATATTTAGATGATCGAATATTTTAAATGAGTGATTTAAACCAAACTAAATCACATGTTATTTTAAGTTAGATGTTGGTAATAAATTAATCGTTTGCTTTATTTTTTTACCAAGTTAGTTTTTAAAGTTATAAAACATTTCCATCGTTATCATTTTCCATCTATTTATGATAATGTTAAAAAGTGTTTGTGTGCCTGTTTTGGCAAGTTCAATTTAACAAATTATAGATATTGGAGTGCGTACTAACTCAAGTATTGCTGGATTCGAAGGGTTAGCAAGGGATCATACTTGAAATTTTAAATGGGGCAATTGGCTACTCCAAGATTCTTCTTCATGTTGTGATAATGACTCTGATACCATGGTCTTCAAATTTGATGAGATGCATGTTTTAAAGATATACAATTTGAGTTGATGGTATAAATTCAATATGGTTTACAAATATCTATTTTAAATGAAATGATTAGATGCACGTATAATTTTCTTTTGCATTGTCTATTGTATATAAGTTAATCTTATTTTGTAATAATTTTTATTTATTTTTAAATAAACGAAATGACAAATAATTCTTGAAATTCACTTTTGTATCCTAATCATGATGTTTAACTTGAGTTATGAACATTTTAATTTTATTTATTTATACTCAACATGTTTTTGGTCAAATTCTCTATTCAATCAAGAAATAATGCTGCATTTATAACCAGTAAAATCCGAGCAAAGTTTACCAATATAGTGCCAAAGAGAACAAACAACCTCATATTGTCACTGTCAAAGATTCGCGTATCATCATCTGCAACCACAAGAAAATGGTAATACTTGAAATGGAATGGAATCAAGCACATGCTCACACCTTAATACTACCTGACACGTTCCCCCACCCCATTCCTTGTGTGGGAACTATCAATATCGGGTACGAGGGGGACACTCCATCTTGCATAGCAAATTTCAAAACAAAATTTGGGTAGAAGGGTTGGATTATACGATACAATTCGAATAGGGTTAGACGACATAATTTAGAATAATGATATTTGTACATTTATTTAATGATAATTTTGGTGATAATTTTATTTATTTTTCTTTTGATTGGTCAAAAATAATGGAGAGAGAAAAAGAAAGAGAGAAGATAACAACATCATGTGAGTATATAAGAGAGAAAGTTGTAAAAAAATTATAGCAAAATGGTTGTACAAATATCATTTCTTCATAATTTAGAGGAAGAAATTAGAGACAAAACAAGAAGAAATTGATTACAATTTCATTGATTTTTATGGGAAATACAATCCTTGCATAACTACAAAAATTACTTAGTAACTAAGTAATAATATTACTTACTTAAAACACACATTTAAAATAAACTACTTGAATCATTACATTGTTTAGAGATATATGACCTCTATAATATAATTTTTATAAACTTGAAGAACTCTCACCTTTTAACGTGATTTTCTCACTCGGAAAGAGCATAGACCATCATGAACTTCAACTTAAATGTGTGACTAAATCCACATTTTGGACACTTGTCAAATCCTAATAATAATTCTCTCCGTCCTTATATCTAAGCATTTATTTGACTTTATTTTTGTTTTTAAATGTAAAC